>NC_079170.1:77651790-77919290 GCF_947568905.1 Ostrea edulis
GTCGATTGTTGGCAAATTTTAAGCGCTCGATTATGAAAATTGTATTCCCATTAATCGGTTTTTAGATTTTGTTTTCTCAACAGCTGAAGTTTTTCACAAATATTCCAGTCGTGACCTATTTGTTAACCTAATTTACCGTAATGACGGCTCACATAAAAGAGAAAGTATCCATACCCTGGGAATAATGCATGTTTGCATGGTCAGATAGGCGTACTTTGATTCAAGCATATAAACGAAGTGACCATCCATCAAAGAGATTCTTGATGCGAGCAAAGACATGTGTGAATTACGTAGATTAAACCGCTTTCGAAGGTTATTGTTACTCCATCTGCACGTGCGTAACGTGTTTTTGATCTAATTTTTTTTTTCTTTTATAAAATATTCTTTCCTTTTTTTTCTTTGCTGAATTTTAATTACATGTATGCCGGATTACCGTAATTAATGACATTAAACTTTGATATACAGGTATATTAATATTTTATAACCGAAGCAAACGATATCCATGTTTGGCATGTAAACCCTTCTAAAAATCGTATTGACTTTTATATACATGTAAAACTTATACGGTACCAATTTGAATGCACCAGATGCGCATTTCGACAAATAATGTCTCTTCAGTGATGCTCAACCGAAATGTTTGAAATCCGAAATAACTATGAAGTTTAAAGCTAAATATAGCCAAAAACAGCGTGCCATGTAAAGCAAGTAAAGGATATTAACATAGTAGAAGAATAACAAATACACACAGAAAATATTCATTTACACTCTCTAAGCAATAGAAACAACAAATACAAATATGTAGAAAATATATATTTACACTTTCTCAGTAAATAAATGACTTTATAATAGGATGTCTTTATGTCCGATTATAATCGATAATTAGTTAGTTACAGTAAACCAATCATCGATTATGAAATTCTCGCAGATTCCCATCACTAAATTAATTTCACACTGGATAAAATTATATGTTGCTCAATGTCCATTAAACAGACCATCACATTTGTCTCGAATTGGTATATCTAGCGTAATATTCCTGTTGAAATATATTCAATGTTTTGAAAATCAAATATTGTATGTATCACATTTCACCTCTGCTTACTGTAATGAGCATAAAAATAATTATAAGGGACGTAGAAACAATGGGTATGTCCCATTTTATTATCATATGCAAAGTTTGTTTTGACGTGTGTACGTACAGCGGTCTATCTATAGAAAGGATTACTTAGTTTTATTTCCAGCGGAATTATTTCAGTTTATCCATTGCCAATTCCCCATATGTATGTAGCAATATTATATAATTACCTGCATATGGTGTTTATACCTCTCAACTGATTTGATACGCAAGAGCCTGACAAATAAGTTGATGGCGCAGGGGTTTCAACAGTCTAGTGTAAAGTCAGCATATCGAAAGTTCTGTAGTCGTTATGACAATCAGGTTTGACGATGCAACCTTTCGTTGGGTCGGGTGCTGTCTGGCTTGTTTCCAGCCGATTGTCGGGTCGTTCTTGACACACTGATTTCAACTGCGGGTGTTTCCGTTTACCATATCACGATGTGGGCCTCACGGCGAGTGTGGTCGGGCGGCAGGGGATTCTTGTCCCTCATGGGCACCTGATCCTACCTCTGGTATATCCAGAAATCCGAGTTTGTCCAACTCTTTATTTTGTGTTGCTTATAGCAGTTATGATCACTGTTCGTTATCTTCGACTTCCATACACTGGTCATCACTTTCGCTTTCGGCCATCATTGAAGATTTAGAGCTTTCTATTTTTTCTAAAATTTAATTGTCAAGAATTTTCAGACAATGTTGTGGTCAGCTTCTTCTATGCCCTCCTTATCAAATAATACTACGTGCCTTGTTATAGCATGAAAGGTGAATACAACGAACAGTGGTCAATCTCATAACTCCTATAAGCTCTCTTTCAGCCTGTTAAACCTAAGCATAAAAAACATGTTAAACCTAAACATGATAAAAAAAATTTACTAGCGTATGCTTTGCTAACACATATTGTTAATGTCATTTACAGTGTATGTAACGCTTAGGACCACAATAATAAGTACGCCCCCAATTTCCGGTGTAAGGGGGATAACTGATTATTTGACAAATCTTCATGAATATCTGATACGTGGTGTCAGAAATATACCACCACAATTGTGCCATCTTTATTACGTTGTAAAGTTTTCTTGCTTTTTAAAAAAAAAAATTAAATATCCTTATTTCAATAGTAGAGACTACGTTAGGCGCATATTTAGAGGGTAAGGGGAGTTCAGAACCCCACCTCTACCCTGAATTTGGTAGAAAATAAATATACCATGCTATTCTTATGCACATCCACTACTATAATAAGTGTTATTCCCGAGAATAAATTGGGGAGAAGTGTTTGCGGGGACAAAATCCCCTCGGCAAAAGAATCTGAATTATATTAAGTATACAAACGAACTGTTTTACATCAACATATACAGATTATGTCTTATCAATTAAAAACGTCGACAGTTATTTAAAGTTTTATAACGCAAACAGAAGGAAAAACTCTCACCCTAATCATGTACTACTATGAACTCACTATTTATCTAGTGTATATAAGAATATATCTAAATACATTTCATTGATAATAGCTCACTTAAATCGTTTCATTATTTATGAATGCTACAATAAACTAGCGTGAGCCATAATCCATTTGTATATAAATAATCAGTAATAAATACCATTCACGTAATACACCCCAAATAATGCTAATATCATGAAGGTGTTTTTAGATTGCGTGGACGTATCGTCCTTGAACGTATAAACAATGTAAATGAAAACCGTTTTATCTCCTACATCTAAAGAGTTATGAACGGAGGTAATCTGACCTTAAAACTGGCAACACATCGTGGATATAAATCTTGTTTATAAACAAATGAGTCTCTTATTTATTTATTTTTTTGATAATTCTAGAACAAGTATCATTGTATAAACAAACTGCATTAGTAAATATTGATATGGTTGTAGATTTGTTATACAGTCCACTGCATTTACTGCTTTTAGACGGTGACTATTCATAGTCACTGTCTTGTGCTATCGCCACAGCGGACGTTACTGTATATACACGGTGACCCTAGCGGCAGAAATTTGCAAGCAAAAAATGAAGAAAATAGGGTTATTTTTATTATCAAAATTGTATGTGTATGATTGTAAACAGTTTTTGAAAAGCTTTTTCAATATTTTTTGCTACATACGCAAAGATCATCCCCAAACACTGGTATGTTATATTACCCGATTGAACCTCCCGCAAAAGATAAAAAAAACCGTTATGATGGTAATTTTAAGTAATTTGCGTAGATAGTTAAAATCGAATTGAAATCAATTGGCCAACGTTTATAACGGCAATTGTAATTGAAGTGAAATTATCGGAAACTCTTCCAAACTTCCACTTGTAAATTGAATTCAGTAACTACCAAAAACATTATATGTTTTAATGTGTTATAACCAAGACATCATATGCCGTGTGTGCGTGTGTGTATTTCATTATTATTATTATTTTAATATGCCCTGAAACTGATTCTTATCTAGCATATTGATGGTATCTTGTGTTTTCATATTTTATGTGTACACTCAGAATAGGTAGAGTTACAGATTGTATACATGTGATGACGCCTTTTATATCATGGTCTTTTTAATGTTTTATTTATTGTCTATGTATTATGTGTATAACATTCTGTAGAAAGGTATATATGCATTGTAAAGCACCTTTGAGTGTACATGGTGGATGAAAAGGGTGCTATATAAATACGGTATTATTATTATTGTTAACGACAATAGATAATTTGTGTGTGTTTTTTTAGAAAACTTGTAATAAAGAAGTTCGACAAAATCAGACGGCACGCTGTAGAATTTCAGTTTCTTTAAAATATTCTCCCCTATAAGGTCATGACCAACTTCTCAAGCAGCAATCGTCAGCTGATTGTCAAATATAGAACGTGGATATCGTGTGTAAAAGAAATTAGGAAAACTTTAGTTTCTTTGCTGAATAGGTAGATTTAGATTTTACGGCACTTATTGTGTAGAGGTAATCACGCTAATTTTCTACAATCACTAATTTTCCCCATTATTTGTGCACAAAGTCGAACATCTTAAATTTTAGTCAAAATTGCTCATCACAAAAACAAAGATATAAAATTCTGGAAAACGGAACATATGTTTTGTTCACCAAGATAAATGATATGAAAAAGCCTTGTAAATTCGTACATCAATTGTTTACCGACATTTTGGTTTTACTATGGAATCACATCTTAACATACAATTATCTCTACGAGTTAAATAGATAAAAGTATACCATTAGAATTGGCAATAATTGTTCGTTTTTTTTAGGACCCGATCTTCATTTTTTCCACAAGTACACAGAGGACTATCCATGATGTTACAATGGAATAAATGTTTGCTTTAATTGTACCAAAATCGTGTATGATCATTTACAACAGTTGGTACACAAGAATTTTTTTTATAGATCTACGTTTAGGTAAATGCAGTTTAGAGTGTGTATTATTGTGTATTTTTCAGCAGGAAATATATCTTAATGATAGGTTGGAGTAAAATTCTGGTCCACTTTATGCATTGTTTTTAGTCATGCTATTTTTGCGTCATTTGAAACTGACCCCATTCTATTTCCAAATAAAGAGATTATATCGATGCTTTTAAAGTCCCCCCTCTAACTAACATGCTGCAATAACTTGAAATGGTTCTAGTTAGTTTTGCATATTCATTTTGAATTTTACATCCTCCCAATACTCTCTTGGTTGAATATTGTTTAATGTCCCACTCGAGACTGTTTCATTCATATGGAGACGTCACCATTGCTAGTGAAGGCCTAATGCTAGACGCTTACGGCTTTTAAGCAGGGAAGGATCTTTGCCGTGCCACACCTGCTGTGACACGGGGTCTTGGTGTTCAAAGTATCATCCGAAGGACCGCCCCATATAGTCGATTCTTACAACAAGCAAGGGGTATTGAGGATCTATTCTAACGCGGATCTCCACGGGACCCTATACTCTGATCGAGTCTACCTTAGATAGCTTTTTGATAACTCCTACATTATATTAGTTTGAGAATTAGTGACTCAGGAATTATTGGATAATTTGTCATATGAAAATACTTTAAACACATGAAGAACTGTTTAAAGGTGAAAATAAGTAATAATTTAGAATTTAAGATTATACATGAGAGAAAATAGGACAAAAGAAACATACACCACTGAAATACGATGGGATTTGACTGACTCAAAATGTTTTGAGAACATAAACATTCCATTGCCGTTGATTATTTACTTTTTAGTAGTTTTGAGGTTTCCATGATTGACACTATACTTTAGAAAGTAAAATATATTTTATGAACATATTAAGAATTATTGAACACTTTGAGAACTATTTGAACAAGTGAGAACTACTCGTACATGTATTTGCGAAACTATGAACCTTAGAAATATTGTAATGATTAAAATAGAAGGACATTATTTGAACATATGGGAATTTTTGAGAGGTTGATAAATCGTTATTGAGTTTACATGATTGAAATATCATATGATTGAGAAGTTGACATTTCATGTATAAATGAGATAATTTGATAAATCATAAACAGAAATGAATCACGACCAACACACTCTGTCTGAGTCAAGATATATTTCTGAAAACTCGAGAAATGCACATGAAAAATGACTCATTTTAAATTTGAAATTTCTTTTGAAAAATAGGTAATTAGATCTTTAAACATAAAAAATTGTTATCTTGACCTGTGATAAGACAAATAACTTGCTTGTTCTTAGTTTAACAATTAAGTTTTGAGTGTCACAGTATGCAAAAATGATATGGATATTTCAAAATGGAAAGGCCATAGATTATGATGTCATTTTCCATCGTACAAGATGATCATTTCTGAAATATTCCTTATAAGCTTAAAAGGAAAACAGTGCATGGATATGAGTTTCATGTTCCTCTATTCTCTTGAGAAAACAAAAGTGCTCATTTACAAGGCATAATTAATTACTTCAATTTTGAAAACTGCATTTTTAAACTATATGTACATGTTTCTGCTTTTGGATTGAATACATTATCTATGAATTCGTTTATGCTGCTTTAACATTATTGAATTATTTTTACAAAATGAAAAACCATTAATGATTCCTTATTCAGGCAATTCTGTTTTAAGTCACCACAGTTAAGCTTTTCGTAACCCACGCCACTATATTTCAGTACTATCAGTACTTTGATTAAAAGCAATATTATCCCCGGAAAACCAATATGATGAGCGAAAACAATAATAAAGGAGTTCTTTTTAAAAAAAAAAGTTTCAGATATTTCCTACGAAACAGATTTTTCATAGCTGAACAATATATACCTAATAACACATACATATTGTATTTGTCAGAAATCAATGTACATATTAAACTATCTATATCCTTATGAAATATCATCCACGCACTCAGTGTGTGCTAGGTTGTCTGTGCTAGATGTAAGTTTGTAGTATTTGTGCGATATATTTTAAATAATTCATTGTACACATTAGATAAGCTTTTAAAAAGCATTAAGGATTACCCTTATCAGCATATAGCAACAAAGGACTTACTGACTATTGATATTTTGTACATGTATTATCAGCAAAATGTACCTTATTTTCATTGGTTTTATTTTATCAAAAGTACAAACTTTCTTTTACAATACTTTACATATAATTGCACATGTTGTTACTTGGAGATATTGTTATGTCAGTGTTTTGTTTATTATGTGGTAAATGAAAATAATAATTCGAATTTTAAAACAAGAATGATAACACACGGTGGTCAGGGCTGTGTGGAGATTGCATTTCATATTAATTGAATATTTGAATGTCAGATCAATGTTGTGTGATGATATCAGATATCGTGACACACAGGAGTCGTGTAATCATACCAGACGGTGCACGTCCTCCGAGGAAGAATGTTGTGTTTGGTGCTGTGCGTTATTTTCCTGTTTCATCCATTACAAACGGATTCTTCAGGAATTAAACCACATGCCTTTGTTAAAAGTAAGAATATAATAATCATATTTATAGCATTCTACATGTACATACATTACATATACCAGGATGTGTATCAATAACTTTTAAATATAATGTATGATTGTATTTATATCAAACCATTTTAAATGAGTTCCATATACCAGGGTGTGTATGTATAACAAACTGAAATAATCGATAATATTCAGTGTGATGAAATAATTAATTTCAAAATAGCTAAACTCGTAAAACCGATATTAGATCTACCTGGAATTTATTTAGATATGTTTGTATTCGTATACATCTGTACAGTCATATTCAAAAAAATCTAAATTCTTCAACGTTAAGAAACAATTCAGAAGGAATACAATTTGAAATATTGCGATAAGTGGTCTTTTCCTGAAATATTTTTTTCACTACACATCTTTTTTTTTCATACGCCTTCTCTCCCAACAGGTGAGGTTGGTTCTTTTCTGAAGCATGCGCCGTGGAAACACACTGATATGTCTGCATCTCTCAGCGGTCCAATGATTTTGACTCTCCAGTCCAAGTATAAGTTAGGCGGTGGTCTCGTTTTCAGAAAGAAATGTAAGTATATAATTAACTACATTGTCAAGAATTAGACTTGCTGTTTAAGGAAGGATGTTTTATTGTACGTACATATGTGTACTATTTTTAATTAGAATGTAATCATTGAATCAATAGCTGTTCCTTTAGTATTCTTTAACGATAAAATATGTATCCACGAGATAAAAAAAAACAAGATGGATGAAACTAACGCAAAATACTTCTGTGATTATATATATTCAGTCAAATATCACTTTCAATGAATACCGGTGGGTTTTGTATTTGGAGTACAAATATGGAAACAGTACGAACTTTTCATTTTTCTGAAGTCAGATTTTACTTAGATTTTTGCACAAATGCCACACATTCGAAATATGCACTAAACATGTTTATTTCAAATATAAGAATTATATCTTCTCTGTGTGTATTTGTGCTGTCTTTAATTCATGGATACACGTTTAAACAGTTTACGTCCTGTCGAAGCCCAACATTGCGCTGTTCAAAATGAAGACTTGAAAGGATTAGCAATTCATACCAAGATGAATAATTGTAAATATTTATCACACTGAAAATTGTTCTAGAACAAACAGATAATATGAGAGGATCTATAACTTTCGCCATATATGGTCAATAAATATTAAACTGGCATTAATGGGTACATTTCTCATTTCTGTTTTTTACAAATGGCAAAAACAGACAATTTGAGCATCCATCTATAATATGGACATAAAATCAAAACCAGGGCACTGTCATGAACAATAACAAGGGTATACATATTTGCTTGGAGATGGAAAACAATGCATAGTTTGCGTAAAAAACTGGAATCATTGTAGTGTTCCATCACATAATGCAACATGGGAATGTATCGCTAAAATATTCAAACACTTGCTAGATCTTTTAATTAGTTATGATCAAATACGACCCCCCCCCCCCCAAAAAAAAAATACAGTAGAATATGCTTTTGATAACTTCTAACTCCCACGAATTAATATTGATATATGAAAAATTTAAGTATTTTGATTGAAGCCCTTTATCTTCCTCTTTGTCAAATCCTTTGGAAATGATATATAATTTCCTCTGTATCACAATTAATATAATGCACAATTAATTTAAGCTTGAACGAGGCTGGTAGACAAGAATATCCAATACGATCTTTCATTTTGTCACTGTTGTGTTCCGAAATATTTTCAATGAAAAAAAAAAAGAGCAAAAAAAAAAAAAAAAAAATCAAACCCCAAACCAACGAATGTTCAAGAAATCGAAATTGATAATAATTCGCACATTAAAGGAACATGGACACAATTTGAGCTACACATTTTCAAATTTTACTTTTTCCAGTTTTATTGTTTACAATGCTTATTAATGGTCAACCAAACTTTGAATATCAGGTGTTGAGTTACATGCAAGATACAGCATCCTCAATTCTTTGTTATGCAAACAGGGCTCGTGTCATGTTTTTGTTTACATATAGATTGTTTAATAAAAAATAGCATGTTTAAAACACAATGAGATTTGACAATCACTAGAAACTGTTTAATATGTTTTAATTGAAACGTTTACTATTATATTTAACCTGCATAAACAAAAACATGGCACGAGCCTTGTTTACATTACATGGATTTGTGAGTTGAATTAAAATTAAATTACGCATACCGCATACCATAGTTAGTTTCTGATTTTTTTAATCATTTGAAGTGAGTGGGTAGTTTTTTTTAATCTGGTTAAGACCCCTTTCTATATTTATGGTATCACAGAGTTCAGAGACATATGGGTTAAACTCCTGTGGTTAAAATAGGTAGTTCCAGTTCCATTGCCAAACGCTCAGCACCAGATGTGAACGTTAATGGTTTTCAGAGATGACCTTAAAACGGATGTCCCGTGTCACAGTCGGTGTGACACGCTAAAGAACCCTCATTGCTGAATGGCCGTAAGTGTCGAGCAAAGGCCTAAATGAAGTCCTCCCCTGGCCTTGGTAACGTCTCCATATGAGTGAAAAATTCTCTCGAGAGACGTTAAACAAGATACAATCAATCAATATCTCTAAAGGCATCACATTGAAATGATTTAACGAATCATTCTTAATGTTTATGCTTTGTTCCAGCAAATAACACTCTTGCAGATGCGCCCCAGCTTAAGATCGAATAATGATCAATATCATAACTCCTATAAGCAATACGAAATTAAAATTTGGGCAAAAACTTTTATGTAGCAATATTTAATTAGTGCTTGTGTATCGTACTACATCGCTCAAATGGTTTAATATGCGAAATAATATTCTGTGTAAGTTGAAGATAACGGGTATGACTATACAACGGATACCCCACGTCATATTAGGTGTGGCACGCTTAAGAACCCTCACTGCTCAATGGTTGTTGTAACTACCGAGCATAGGCCTATATTTGAAGCCCATCACCGGTATTGATGACGTCTCCATATGAGTGAAAAATCACTGACATTTTTCAGGATAGAATCAATCCATCAATCAGCAGAAAACTTGGCATGAAGAAACAATACCACGTTGTTACTCCGTCATCCTAACTACAAATTTTGAGATGGTCCACATTGTGTATTAATGTTGATGGTGGTATAACTCTTGTGAAATTTCTACTGATATAATGCATTTTTTATGGATACCTCTATTCTTCTCTGTGCAGCTACACAAGTCATTTAGGAAACACTGCTATTTTAAATGACTTTTATTGACTGCAGAAAAATCTCGAAAAAAGGTCGAGATGTTTTTTGTGTATTTTTGCTCACCACGAATTAACGACAGACTATATCACGTAACGTATCTAACATTACGTCCCATTACGTTCTTTGCGCTCATAAGCGTCCGTGTTGTCAACAACTTCATTCGTCGGACTAACTTATATTGATATATTTTCAATTTTCGATGAGCTTTTTGTGTTTCAGACTTCTTAATGTTATCGTATTTTAATTTCTGTAAATTTTATTTCTGCCTGATTCATATATTCGACGTAAAAGCCATAGGGTACGTTTGATATACATGCTAATATAAACCCTTACATTGTATTTTAAGGAAAGAATTTAACGTTGCGCTGTCATCAACTTTGTCAAGTTTAAAATGAAACACAAGAAAATGATATGCATGCATTTTTTTGTGAATATTTCTATTCTTCACCAAAAGTTCCCGAAAAGTACAAAGACTGTTCAGAAATTTTGAAAATGAAGCCACACAGGAAAAACAAAGACGGTGTATATACCATTTATCCCACTGAAGGAATGAAGAAAAAGGCGTTTTGTGACATGACAACAGAAGGAGGGGGATGGACGGTAAGTCAGTTATTTATAGCTTTTCATGATAACATCAATTCCTCAAAAACACGCACCGAATTATATCGCTTGAAGATAAATAACTAGCACAAGCCAGTAACGTGTAATCGCTCGACATAAGTATTCGTTGCTGACCTCAAAATGGTGGTTGTTTGTATACATAAACTACTCAATAAGAACTACTCTCCTGATGTTGTCTTACCTTAATATTTAGTGATATGACCTTTCATTTTAATAACTTCTTGTAGCCGTATCTGAATTACAGCTCGTAACTCACGGATATAATTTACCAGTAGGTTTTCCCAAAATAGTTTGACTTCCGTAATCAGCTGATTTTGTGAATTGATGGAGTTAAGTTAGGTTTAAAATCAAAGTACTGAAAGACGGGGTCAAATTATTCAATGCATAACTTTCAGAAATTGTGCAGTTATGCTAGTATGACAATTCATATGAAAAGTCTCCAGACAAATACTTCAATCAGACATAGGCCTTGGATTGCAGATTTAAGTACAACATCATATTCGTGTTTTTGATACAAGAAAAGAAGTGTTCAAAATCGAAATGTTCTTGAACTCTGTTCCTTTTTTATGGTTTTGAGGCCAAAACGAATATCTAAAGGAATGTTTGTATTGTGACCCCCGAGTCTTTTGACCAGTTTTGTTTAATCAATATGATCCATAACTCGATATTCTTGGTTATCATTTCGCCGATATAGTTCCTTCCTTATTAAACCTCAATATTCTTGGTTTGTATCTTATAGTGAGGGTCAGCATTTTAACTTGTGCATTTAGCTCTTCAGCTATTCATAGCTAAATCAAGTGCTGAACTCTTGTGAAAAAACATGAATGCTATAATGAAGTAAATGAAAAGAAATCTCGATAAAGGTATGGAACAAAGCTCAATTTGTCAACAGGACAGAAAGATAACATATGATAGGTTGACATATAACAGTATATGTTTTATACCTTATTTTTTATGGATCAACATATTGAAACCAAATGTTAAAGATAAGATTGATAATGGCATACTTTGGAATTGCACAATACAACCTGTCAATAACACATGAAAGGTTAAAATCAAGTGGATATGTAAACACTCCAATTCTTTCTTTAGTAAAGGAAATTTTCTAAACTACTAAAACTGTAAACAAGAACATGCAAATTGTAAACATTGTAACAAAACTGGTAACATAGTAATTTCAAATTTTTTGACACACTTTAGGCTAGAAGTTTCCTATGCAATGGAATATATTTACATGTTACAGTCCAACATAAATAAACAAGTCCACAAGCCAGACAACTGTCTTTTTAAGTGAAACAATATGAAACGAAGTGCTGCAAATTTAGGCATTTTAGAATATTATGCATATGCCATTATTTGGACATTTAAAAATTGTAAAAGAATTACTGTTGAATTGTAATAACATCAATATAGAACAGAGAACTGTGACTGTGTAAAGAATATAATACTGTTGCAATGTGATATTTTGAGTTAATAATACAGACTGATGCCTGATCAGGGTTAAATAAATTGCAATACTGGGTTTCCATCTCTATTTTTAGTATAACAGAAAAGGTTATAATGAAATGGGCATGTAAACACTCCAAATTTGTATAAAACAAGATGTGTTTGTGAAACACAAAATGCCCCCGATAATGGCCAATTCCAAAAATGGCCAAAGTCACAAAGACGAATATCTTGGTACCAGTAAAAATATCTTGTCACAAGAAATGCTCAAGTGCAATATGAAAGCTCTAATATTTACTATTTAGAAGTTAAGACAAATATCAATCTTTTTAAAAGTAGGTCAAATGCACCAGTGAAATATCAAAGCTCTATCACATACTGTTCAAATGTTATTACCAAAGTTAAAATTTTCAAAAAGTAGGTCAAACTCCAAGGTCAAATGGTAAAAAATATTGGTACCCACAAAAAGGTCTTGTCACAAGAAATACTCCTATGAAATATCAAAGCTCTAGGTCTTACTGTTCAAAAGTTATTGGCAGGGTTAAAGTTTTTAAAAAGTAGGTCAAACTCCAAGGTCGAGGTCACCAGGTAAAAAATGTTGATACCCATGGAAAGGTCTTACCATTAAGAATACTCATGTGAAATATCATTTACCGTTCAAAAGTTATTAGCAAGGTTAGATTTTTCAAAAAGTAGGTCAAACTCCAAGGTGGAGGTCACAAGGTCCTGTCATAAGGAATACTCATGTGAAATATCAAAGCTCTATCAATTACTGTTCAAAAGTTATTAGCAAAGTTGAAGTTTCAGACAGAATTACAGAATTACAGATAGGACCAAAACAATATGCCCCCTGATCTTCGATCTCGGGGGCATAGAAATAGTTTCTAAACTACTAGAACTGTAAATATATACATGTAAATTGTAAACATTTTAACAAATTATTTACATAATTTCCATTTTTTTTGACACACATTAGGACTAGAAGTTTCCTATGCAATGAAAGATATCCCACCTCTTGTGTGTCCAGGGGTTCGTGTTTGCCCAACTATCTATTTTGTATTGCTTGTAGGAGTTATGAGATTGATCACTGTTCGTAATCTTCACCTTGCATATATATGATAGTCAATCATAAATATACAAGTCCACAAGCCAGACATTTGTTTTTAAATAATATAATATAAAGAGCTGTAAATTATATTATTATATACTTTCAATTTCATCTCTTCTTTTTTCTTTAAAAGTTGGCGGGCATATATCACACGATATATGCCCGGAAACATTCCGGCCCGCAAACATTACGTCACAATCAATACACAGGCAAATTACTACGTCGTTAATTTTCAAATTTTTCATCTTTTACTCAGTTAAACCAATAAAGAAATTGTAAAAAATAAATTATTGTTAGTTTCTAAATGAAATTGAAAGTATATAATAAAAAGGTTATAGACTTTGTATGGGAAAATATGATGACCTCGTTTTTTGTCGCGGACGGACCTCGCAAGCTCGGTCCGTCTACGCGCCAAAAAAACTCGGTCGTCATATTTTCCCATACAAAGTCTATAACCTATAATAATTTCAAAATATTAAGCATCAAAGATTCGTATAGCCGAGTTGCAGTTAGGAAAATCATGTACCCTTGCATTCATGAAGTAACAACATGCACGTATTTTATATAGGTTATAAGTATGAACCTTTGAATAGCCGCAATAGGTATTTAGTGTGATAATGACTTTGACCTTTGGATTTTAAAAGCAACATGTATCTTGAATGCCATCAGAATTTGAAGTCTGATAGACATGCACCAGCAAGTACCATGTATAAAAGTTAGAGGAAAGCTCAAATCTACAGTGTATAGTGAAAAAGAGGCTTTGACCTTTTGACTTCAAAATAGATAAGAAAAACGTCCAAAAAAACCTGTATAATTGTCGGGGGGTAATATTGTTGGCTTGCATTAAAACTATTTTTTGCGTGCATAGAATAAATATCACGACAAACTCCGGATACATTTGCATATTCTTGGTTTCTTCCGTAAAAAAGGCCGGATGTAAATAAAGTAAGAATATTTGCTCATGGAAACAAAAATCGTTTCTGTTTGAAAGATAATTAAAATTCATCTTATAAATCAATGAAAAATAAAAACATTGTTTTTTTTCAAAATATTAATCTTATATTTTTCAAATATGTGTACAACATTATCAGCGCAGTTTATGCACTCTTTTCGTCCACGTAGATTCAATTCATGTGTTCTCCACACGGCTTCCATTTTGAGGCCTCGACTGACAGTAAACTAATAGACGGGGTCACGTGACCCCGTCTAAAAATCATCGTAACTTTACGACACCCTATCTTAAGTTAAGATTTTTTTCGCAAGTTACTGTCTGTCAACTATTAAAATAAAAATGACTGCTTTCATGCTGTTTGATGTTCCAAATTTTTTTTTTTAGAAAAAATGAAAACAAACCTCAGCGTCTTCATTAAAATTTTCAAGACGAAAGCGAAGTTGAACGCTAGACGTTTTCGAAAGCACGTAATCTTTACTTGACAGACAAAATAAAGAAAGTACATTTGGAATATTCCATATGTCTACGTCCAAGAATACTTTTTAGGATAACACAGGCGCATTTTGACACGGGGAAATTTTAAGTTCAATCTCCACACAAACATTTTTGAAATATGTGACGTCAGGGTCTTTTGCTTTGACATCATAATGCAAATGATAAAGTAGCGAATATAATATTAAAGAAACTGTTACAGAAAATACAAACCGCATCTAAAATTGGAGTAGCAACCGCTATCTTGTGGTAATCAATTTCAACCCCTCGTGCATTGAATGGTAAGAATTTATGATGAAATGAACCTGAGCAGTTAACAAACGATCATCCCCCCTTCTTCATGCATTATTTGAAGCTTAGGGAATATTTCATTTTTGGACAATAATTTTATATCATTGTGATGTAAATTTGTTTTTTGGCTTCCCTCCACCACTTTGAAAAACGATCTTATATATCTAGACCCTAAAATTGAGCCATGTTACTTTAAACACTGGCAACATATGTTATCAAAAGCTTGACACCAAATGGTTATGATCAGCTAGATCAATTCTAGGCTTTTGAATGAGTCTCAGTGTATCCTTACAAAAACCAGGGGAGATATCCTAACACGCGTTAATATTTAACCATTGAATTAGATGTTCGGATGTTGTACAATATGGTATTGTTCTAATTTATTCTTTGAACAATACACCAACGCTACACTAGGATTATTAAACATGTATAGAATTTCAAGATTATCACAGCCTTGTTATTAACCTTTCTTTCTATATGCATTCAATAGGGGGTAGGCGAGGGTCAGAATGACAATCCATGTGCTTGAAAGAAAATGAATAGTTATTTGAATCTAAGTATAGAGGTAGGGGTACATAACATTCACCCCCTCCACCTGGTACAACATATATATATATTTGCCTATTCCCAATGTACGTGTACTTCTACCTTTAGAATACTAGGGCGCGCTTGATCTCTCTACACCGACCATAAAGTGTACATCTTTCCGTGGTGTACACTTTTTTCTTGTTCACTTTCTGCACCCTGTACAGTGCAATTGCATTGGTAAATGCACCGAAAAGTTCGATATGGCTTAAAAATGGCGGAATTGAAAATTTGCAGTTTTTCTCCCCGAATATATGTATATATTAAGAGTATAATTCCAATGTATTATAGTTATGTCACTTCACCTATAGATATATGTGCAATTAGAAATTTATAATAGTTTAAAATGTATTTAAAGAATATATGTAAACTATTTATATTTCACATGCAATCATGAAAAACACAAGTTTGGCGATTAAAATCAACAACTATTTTTGAGGATGACCTTGTATTTTTAAATGTATGTAGGTATTAATAGATGTACATTAAAACATATTGTCCTACAAAAATATTCTTAAATTCTGGTAAAGATTTATTTGGTAATCTATGTGCATTAAAATCGTTAATTCTCCATTTAGCATCTCTTCAGTTGTGGACGGCCAATATTGAATATGTATGAACCTTGTATATCCTAATGCTCCGTTGTGGACCCACATTGGTTAAATAGATATTCTAATTATAATATTTACTATGAAATATTGAAAGCGAACGTAAAAAATGTGCTTTCGCATCATCAGATCGTGTGTTAAGAATATTTCGTAAGTCAAGTTTAGGATTTAAACTTAGAAACACGTTAGTAAAAGAGAAGTGTCGTATCTTAAGTTAAAACTTTCGAAATTATTAAGTCAGAATTTTTTTGAGTAAGATGAGAAGTTTATTACAATTTATGGGTACATTAGTGCTTCCCTTTATGGTAAATATGGTAAATATCAAGGATAATGATCATGATTCAAAGTCATAACAGATATTGAAATAGTATTGGGCTTGAAACAGAAACGGATGTCGACTTCTTTTCTATTAAAATTATATAAAAATCAATGGTGGCTGTTTTATTTTCTATTGATAAAGTGTGTCCAAATCACGAGTGCCTGTCTTATTTTCTATTGATAAAATGTGTCCAAATCACGAATGCCTGTCTTATTTCCTATTGAAAAAATGTGTAAAAATCACGAGTGCCTGTCTTATTTTCTATTGATAAAATGTGTAAAAATCACGAGTGCCTGTCTTATTCCAAATCAAATCGTTGACAAAAACCACGCCAAATGCAAGGTGAAGATAAACAACAGTGATCAATCTCATAACTCCTACAAGCAATACAAAATATAGAAATACAATTTGCCGAAAGAGTAGGAAATGCACCCGAAAGTGTCGCTTCAGTTTTTGCTGACCACTTTACAATTGGGTACGTGTCCGATAAAAATTAAATCTATGACGATCAATTTTACAATATTGCCACTTGAGACTACAATCGTATCAAATAAAAAAACCTTAAAATTCTGTCGATATCCCTGGTGGATATATATTTTTTTCAAAAAGGAAGTGGTTGATTGTATAACACTATTAAAATAAAAATAAAACCCGGGTCCGATTAAATTCAATCAGAACATTTAATTCATGGAAAAGATGTATTATCAAAATATATGGGTACTATTCAAAAGAATAATTAAACTAGGTAAAATTCCCTCTGGATGGAAACAAAGTTTGAACAAAAGGTGAAGACAACGAACAGTGATCAGTCTAATATATCCTACAAACAATACAAAATAAAGAGTAGGGCAAACACGGACCCCTGTATCTACCAGAGGTGGGATCAGGTGCCTTACAATATAGAAACTACTTGATGACTTCAATATAGAAGACATATTTGCTAAAACCACCAGACGTCGTATTATGGCGTCGGTCTTATATATGTTATATAAAATATCATCGTCCTGGATATGGATATTTGTAATTCATCAGATTTGATCCAATATCATCAACATTTCAAAATATTCCATCTGTCCTAATAAATTAATTTCAATTGCACATTTTCGGCGATTTTTTTCATCGTCACCTTAATTATATTACATCTTGATTTTCATTCATAAATGCAAATTGTTTGGCAAAAGAAGAATTACTGCCTTAGTTTTGATGCGGTCATGGCAAGCTCGTGGTTCAGGGATTCAAACTTATAATCTCACGGTTATGGAACGAGCACTTTACCACTGCGCTACTGGCGTATATCATGTGTTATTTATTTTTCCATTCAATTTTCAGGTGATACAACGAAGAATGGATGGATCCACAAACTTTCAAAACAAAAAATGGAAAGATTTTGCGGAGGGATTCGGTCGTCCGGATCACGAATACTGGCTTGGTTAATGTTTAATTTTTGTAGAGTGAAAATTATGTTTACATAGTTTAATCAAAGTACTTGAATTTCTTATATTTACAGACCCTTTTAAAGCGTACTACTACCTCTCAAAAGCATTCTGTTCATCGCTCCGAGAAAGCCATTTAGCGTTCCATGCAAACTGTTGAGTGTTCCTTGCAAATCATTCAGTCTTCCTTGCTAATCGTTCATCTTTCGTTGTGAATCAGTCAATGTTGCTTGCAAATAGTTAATTGCTCCGCGCAACTCGGCCAGTGTTCTGTGTAAACCGTTATGCGTTCTGTTTGATCCAAGATCACCACCTATTACAACTCCACAGACAGCGTGATCATTGTATGGTCGTTATAATGATATACACTGTAGTAAACCAATACAACATATCATTGAGTCAAAAGTTAATGTTGTCTGTCGTGTTTCATATCATTTCTTTGGCCGTTCTTGGCACACTGATTTTCACCACAGATGACACTGTTTCCCTGATCAAGATTTAGTGCTCACGGTGGGTGTGACCGGTCAACAGGGTATGTTTATTCCTCTTAGGCACCTGACCCCACCTCTGGTGTGTCCAGGGGTCAATGTCTGTCCATATGCCAAGCTGACTGTGGCATGCATGTACTGTTTTTCCCTTTCCAACATCACAGGACCACTACTAGAGGATTTCAACAACTGTTCAGGGTTCATTTTCCCGCGGGTAAAAGTTTTTGTGATTTTATAAATCATTCATATACAGGTAATTTTAGAGTTCATCTTCTCGAGGAAATCGTTCAGCGTATCATGTAAGCTATTCAACGTTCGTTTCGGGCCGGTCCGTGCCAGTAATGTAGCAGCATGATTAAGGGTCTGTAAATAAATTAGGAGGAATGGAATAGAATATTTATTTGTATACTTGTTTCGAAGATCTTTTCGAGGATAATATATCCCGTGTACATATATGTTAATTGATTTATAACTGGCTCTTAAATATTTGGAAATTCTATAACATGTATTGAAAGAAAATATAAGGTATCAATTCGTAGCTGAAAGGGAAGAAGTGCACCGCAGCTTACTTTACAAATAAAAACAGAATTTTAAATATGTTTTGTTTACAAACATGAAATATTAAGAATCTTTAATTCATTAAGTTACTGATTGATTTCTTTAGTTACTTACTTTTGCAAAAAAATGTTAGGTAAGATGTTTGTCTATATCTTCATACATTCAATCTGGTATGTTCTGAAAATTCTTTCAGGTAACAATGCCATACATGATTTAACAAAAAGCGGGAAAATGAAGCTAAGAATAGACATGAACAAGTTTAAAGGGGAACAAGGATTTGTACAATACTCCACGTTTGTTGTCGGAAGTAGATCGGATAAGTACAAGCTGAAAGTAGCGGGATTCCGGGGATCATTCGGAATGAGTAAGTATTTATTGTTATTAATTAGTATCACTATTTCCATAAATTAATGAATATGGTGATTGTCGATGAGATGGCGCAATAGAACAAAATACCAAATTGATGTTTCTCTACAAGACACTGTCATATTTCTAAAGAGATATATAATATAAAGTATTCTGATAATACCGTATACAATAGGAGGGTCGATCACATTAGATAGATAAGATTAAGTCATATCAAACAAAGGACCAGAGCCACAAACCCCATATTATGGTCCTTAAAATATATTAAAATGAAAGTAAGTGTTGAATAGGAGTATTGGTGTTATAAATTTGTATCAGAATCCGGGGCTTAAAAAAACATGTTAAATTTTAAAAATAGGAGCACAACTAAAGCTGTATACATACTAGAACCGGATATGGTACCGTATTTCTGTCATTTTTCACCAAAAACTGGTTATTTTGTAAAGGTTTTCTCATACTGGTTTCATCTCGCCCAAAATATTTAAAGTATTTTTATAATATACACCTTTTCAATTGACCATAAATGCAAAAATATTTTAGGGCGAGCTATGAGCACTATTTTTATTTTTAAAAAAAAACGATATTCCGGATTGCTGAAAAATATTACGGTTATAATGCGCTAGTGGTGGTAAACTTGAATTTTACCGAAAATATGGCTGGTTTAAGTATCTTATGGAGAAGGAAACTACATTTTTTATTTCGTGTCATGTATATGTACATAGGTCATTTTAGTTCGGTGTTTATTTTTAAAGCAAGGGAAATTCCCTCACCTAATAATAGTTTTCGGTTGCAGCTTGTTTTGCCCTTTTACTATAGATGTTCATTTTCAATACCTAGTTGTTTTCATCTTTTAAAGTCGTTCACAATACATCTTCATTGCATCGTTGCTTAAAAACTGTGTACAATTTTGGTAGTTTTACATTATTATCATAAACATTATCATTGAACGAAACGACAGTTACCGAAACTGTTAGGCCTAGTGACTGAAATGAACATGGCGCGGCGTCTTCTTTCACTTTGGGATATCGGAAAATATTCAGGCTTCACGCAAGTATTCTTGTATGGTACTGATATCATATCGAATAATTTTTGCTCTATTTATTTTACAAAAGTGTTACTACGCAGCTTTAGACTGTCAACATTCGAAATAACTGTTGTATTTAACCTAACTTTACGTACATTGGGAGCAAGTCCTTCTTTGATTTACAGTACATCCAAGTTTCGGGCTGAATATTAGCATGACCTGGTCAGGCAAAAAGGAATTCAAAATAACAGATTTAAACTACAACATTACTTACCATAGCATGCAGCATTGCCGCCAGTTAAATCCGACAGTAAATTATGTAAGCAATTCATAGATAGCGATCCACATGTTATCGATGAGACATGACGTCATCTGTTGTAAGATATTCATGACGCATTTCATGCTTCGATAGGCGGATCAAGTAACCCCCATATGAAAATACTCGATATACTGGTTTTGTTTTGTTTTGATTTCACATATGATATCGTTGTACATGTCATGAGTTTTTTTATTTTCTATTTTTATGTAACTTTACTTGTAAACAAAGACTGTGCGTTTTGTTTTTTGTTTGGGGGGTTGGGGGGGGGGGGGTAAGACAGTGCAGCATTTATGAATTGTGTATGTTTGATTCCGTTGATTTTCAATTTCATGGCCTAGTTCGAAAGCCTATCAACGTATTAGTGTTCCATTGTCCAATGTAAAATTAGAAAAGGAAAAATAGTGTCGTCTTGGTTGTCAAGGAGGTGTGTCCCAATGTCAAGTTACATTTAAACAATATAAACAAATATTTTTTTCAGCGTGCTCAACAAATCAAATTGCGTGATACAAGTAAAATTAAATTATGACAGACGGACTGAATGCTATATTATATATGTTTTGCCAATTAATAAACTGGACATGTGTTGTGCCAATAAATATATCTTAATTTAATAATCCAGCCTACAATAGCAACAGGAAATTGTGCTTAAATTGTCCAATCTTCAAAACCTTAAATTGTGTACATGTGTGTGGTGGCGGTGGTGGTTTTCATCCACTCAAACTGTCCCAATCCCCCTCCCAAATTCAATTTCTTTAAGTGTGCAGTGGATAGATCGCCACATGGACCCATCCAAGTCTACTGTAAGGATGTTTTAAAATATCGGTTTCAAATGCAATTAGTTCACACACAAATATATATAGACAACATTATTTGACGATTTGCATTTTAGTTGCTTCTATTCATACACGCTATACAACAGTACTGAATCTATAACTGAGAGAGAGAGAGAGAGAGAGAGAGAGAGAGAGAGAGAGAGAGAGAGAGAGAGAGAGAGAGCACCAGTAATTGTATACAGGTACGGGAAGTTTAATCAAATCTTAAATGTACAATATTATTCTTATTAATTAACCATTCCACTTCATTCTGATATATTTAATTTCTCTTTTTTCCATGTTAAATTATTCGGCTGGCGCGAGTTAGGACTGCCCCCCCCCCTCCCTTTTTTAAACCGATGTTACGTGCCTAGCTATCTAACGCCCTCTCAGTCAAAAATGAAATAAATATAAAATCTATATTACTACAACTTCATTGGATTTACTAGACTTTTTTTTACCACCGCAATACATGTTTATGCAAGCGGACAATCTAGGCATTTTAAAGAAAATTTCCATCTTCAATAGCAAAATGTGCTCAACCCACGAAGAGCACAATCGACCCAAAACCCATGGCAAGCGAATATGATTTTTGTCCCCGTTTTCGGGTGTTATAACCGATATAAAAAAAATAGTATGTTCTATAACTTTCCTTCAGAAGACGGGTAAGTTCGTGAGTCACTGAATAAACAAAAAAATGTCCGCATTCTTATTTCAATCGCGTTGTCAACTGTACACTTTTTGATATTTCTACACTACCTGTAAACATGTAGACAGCGGATCTAAATCATCTAATATTCTTAATTACAATGAAAATCATACATTAAAATACATGTGGTGCACTAATATAAATGTCAATCTTTTAAAATAATCGCACAAATAAACCAATGCTTTTACTTGTCATTTTATGGTCCACATTTCTTTGAGCTGATATAATTCATGCTATTTAACAAATTGAAATCAATGCCAATTTATACCATGTGATATTCGTTTGTTCATTTTCAAAGTCAAATGATCCTTCTCTTGGTGAACTCGTGCTGCTCGTGCTGTGAAACAATGTGCGACTAACACGTACAGGTGTTTGTGTACGGGATGTCGAGAATTTGGGCGTTTCATAAAGGTGTGAACGTCTGCGGGGAAGTCTGCATACGGATATATATCAATATCTTGATATATCTATATACAAGAAATAATTCCGATTTACAAACATGTTGAGGTTTCTACTTAGAGATAATTAAAATCCATTTAGTGACACTGTCCACTCTATATCTGCTTCAAACATATAAACGTGGAAAGTTAATACAGAACGGACGTCATAAGTTAAGGGTAATTAAGATGAATTGTTTCGAATAGCAAACTCCAACATGTAAACAATTTAAGTAAGTTATCAAATCAGTATAGTAATTCTTTAGAGATAGACAGTGAAGGTACATTTTTAAAAATTAAATTACTATTTTAAATTTACAATAATATATATCATTAAATGATATGAATATATACAAGTCGCCGTTTTATACGTTTTAATTTTCACCCACTAATATTTCGCTTAGTATTTTTTTTTTTATCACACGAAGGTGCACGGTGGCACAGAGGAGGCACAGATGTCAGATCTCCGTGGACTTAAATGTCTACCTCGCTCAGAAAATTAAGACTTCAGAGGTGCCGACAATTTTCAAGGTCCACCGTGTTTTATTTAAAAAAAAAAAAATAGTTTGAAAACTCCATTTTTGTAATTAGTTACTATAATAACTCAAGTTTAATCAAAATTATACAGTTGTCTCTCTCTTTTTTTTTTATCCTCAATTATATCAATTTTAATGGAAGTTGATACAAATAGATATATATATGCAACTTGAAAACATAAACTCGTCTTTGAGATAGACGGTAAAACAATACTGTTTGCTGTGGTCCTTTCACTGCAAGGAATTTTAATTTTTGATCACGATTTTTCAATTACAAATGTATGTCCAATACAGCGGGGAAAAAATTGTAGTGTTATGTAGTGGGAAGGGGGGGGGGCAATATATCACAAATTTAAACATCGTGATAGAAAATATACAAGTTCCTAGTATTTTAACAGTTGTGATTTACAATCAGAATAAGCCCAAAAAATATATATTAACCTATGCGTCCATTATTTGTGTATTACACTGTGATTCTCATAACGTCAACATCATGACGTTATATAGCTTTTCTGTTGAAAAACAACACAAAGTTTAAACGACTGTAAAACGAAAACTAGAAAAGATATTGTTATAAAATAAATTGTTCTATGACCTATAAATCCTAGAGCATCAACTGTGAAAGTCTCATTTATTTTGGTGAAAGGGCCAATTTTAGTACTTTGTGGCTCTGGTCTTTTATGTAATTGTGCCATGTTCTTTACATAGTGTATAGAACCTGGGGTTGAACACATCATAGGACTTACACAGTTAGTTTTGAAACATGATATGTAATTATACCATATTCTGTACATGTAGCAAATTATCCTACCATAAACGAATTGGTTCCCACAATGAATTGCATCCACGACATCTTGTTTCCTACGTCATCTACACAGAAATATCAATATCTGTCCTTCTATTAATACCCATGATCAATACGTACTGACGTAACAAAAATATTTTGATATCACTGTTGATATATTGTCTTTACAACATTTCTTACACAGAGGATTCCTTTACTGTTCATAATGGGATGAAATTCTCCACAAAAGACAGCGACAATGACATATGGAGCAGTAACTGTGCCGCATCGTACGGAAATGGATGGTGGTTTAAAGCTTGTCTTCATTGTAATCTTAATGGTGTATACTATAGAAAACCAACGGTCAGTAGTAAGGGAATGACCTGGGTTCACTGGGGTAACAAAAGCTCCTGGGATAGTTTGAAATCTTCAAAGATGATGATCAAACCAAAGACATGAATGTAATTGGATATGTACCATGCTGACTAATAAATTCTTAGAAATTCAAACAGTTCATTATTTATTCATATTCAATTGTATATCTCTACTGTCATGTGATTTTACGTGACTTTTTCTATTTTTAAAACAGCATCGTAGATGCATGTATATCACAGGCCACGTAATATAATTCTATTTAGAAGGTATTTTCTTGAGTACGATTCTTGTGTTTAAAATGACATTTAATGTATTCGTTATCTAAAAATTGTAGCCTTTCCATTTTTCTCACAGTTCTGCCTATCTACTCTTTGTCAATCGGAACCACGACATACCTTTTCCAAAGAAAATATATCTTGTTTTAATTTGTGGAAATGACCAGGTAATTTCGATTCGGTTACACCTTAATGCAGTGGGCGCACAAACATGATTGAGGCTAAATGACTTGAATACGTTATAAATTATATATTTCATATTCTGGTTTACCTGTATTGGTAGCTTGGTGGTGAAGGCTTTCTCTGCCAAACAGGGGAGTTCCGGGTTCGATTCTCGATTCTGGCACCTTGTCTAACTTGCGATATTTAACGTAGGTAGCGACATTTCCAAAACCAAGCGTCCAGCTTATCAAATGACAGTCATGGTTTTGTTAACACGGAGATCCCTGTTACATTTATTGTTAGCACGATAAAGAACGCCGACTACTACCGTCTTGAGATTCATGCAAAAGTTGACGACATTTTGCCCTAACGCTGGCAACCTCTTTACACAATTGCAAACTTTTTCAAGAGAAAAAACATAGAAACAAACATAGAACAAGAATTAACTAAACACGTTAACACTTGTAAAAAATACTTTGCGCATATTGAACTTGAATAAAAATATAGCAGGCACGTTATATGTCCATGTGAAATTACTGCAGAACTTCAATAACTTTAATTATACAAATATATGGAGTATGTGTTGCAACAGTGATGATTAATATTCTAATAGTCCAAATAGTAGAAAGTGAATTTTTCAGAAAATTTGCATAATCAGCGCCTATTTCAGAGATATAGCGGTTTTGAAATACGACCATCATTAAGGTAAAACAAATTTATGACTAGGGTAAAGCAAACTTGATCAATTGACTATGGTAACGCATACAGATACAATTAGTAAATGAGTTAAACCTTGAAACAATTTCTTGTTTCAAGGTTTATCCTAATATATCAATTTTGTATTAATCTTTGGAGAAATCGGGTATCGAGCCCGTGGCCCTTGTATTACAAATTAGGTGATATCCAGGCCGATATAAACTATTTGGTAATAATACTGCAATATAAAATCCAAACCTATTTCGAAGATGCTACATACTCTTCATGATGAGAAAATAATTTTAGAGAACAGGTAGGGAACGTCTTGAATGTCATATAACATCACAGAATTTGATTCTCTATGTTCGCAATTTTTAAGTGAACACAGTGGCAAACTCAAGTACAATTTTATAATATATCTGATATGATTAAAACACTGATTCTGGAAAACAGCGTATAGTTGATTTGGATGCAGCAATATATGTACTTCCGCCCATCTACAAATCAATGTATCATAAAGAAATTAATACGTTTGAACCTAAATTGCCTTAAAGTCTGATAAAAATCAAAGAAAAAATGTCAACAACTGATCTAAATGAAGATGAAATGTATTTTGCAAAAACGAGTAGCGTGTTTCAATAGATGGAAGGGGTGACTTTAGAGCTCTGCTGGAAATAGTTGTCCATCGGCCTCTTGACAGGGTATTTTTCCTGCATATCCGTTTCTGTGTGTGAAAAAAAAATCTTGAAAGGAGCGTTAAACAATATTGAATCAATCATTAAAGCTACATAGTATACGGTGTTCCGATATCAGTCATCTTCTGAACTGTTATATACAGAATGTCCCATGGGTGTTTTAGAGGGACTCTGTCCTTTGTTAAAGACTAATGTAAAGGTAATGGTATACATACATACTGATACTATTCTCATATTTGTAAGAATGGTGAAATTTTTCGCCTTACTCAAAACAGAATACCCTATTTGGTGGTTAATAAAATCCTTCTTCGGGACACTTGCTTCGCCGGGTTGAAAAAACAATTAAGTTTCTATCGGATTAACAATTGAATCGGTCACAATTGTGAACATACCTATATATTGATAAGAATTACGTTGGGTTACTAGTTCTTAGTCATAGTAAGTGAATTAGTCATGGAAATGAAATAGAAATTGTTACATCCTTCAGTTAGAAACATGACGGATATATGTATTAAATTATATTACATGCATTCCAAGTTTAAACAAAAACAATGGTGAATATGAAAGAGCAAGGTTGCAGATTGTGAAAATTCAAATAAATAAATAAAATAATAAAAGAAAAAAATTAAACATCTTTGAAATTAATTAAAGGAAATTAGACTATGCAAGTCATAACCGTCGAAAGTATATTAGAAAGAGCTAGCAACGTTCATCACGAAGTGAATGTTCTCCGATATATGTATCACTGAGGTGCCGCCGGAGTCCAGTTACCATTCTGCAAGATATATGTATTTTTTATATTTATAGTCCTCCTTGAAAACGTATTTTATGTTCGTGACAACCGCAGAGATATTCCATGTACATGCAATACAGTACACCAACGAAAACGTCAATTTCACGACAGATTAATATATAAATACATCAACTTTTCTCCATATGATAAAAATAACGGACATGAAATGGACAATTTATACGTCAAAATGGACTAAAATTTGATAATTACAGGCAACTTCAATTCTTATTCACTTGATAAAAGAAGAACGTTTGCAAGCGATGTGACCTCTAAGATCTATTACACTTTGTTCGGATACACTTTCTTTAAAGATTTTACAGTTCTATATCAATTAGAAAAATATCAATCAAAAATAGTGCATATTTGAATGTACGATAAATAACTTTACCCTAATCGCGTAAAAACTGTTTACTAATCA
This sequence comes from Ostrea edulis, assembly GCF_947568905.1. Lineage (NCBI taxonomy): Eukaryota > Metazoa > Mollusca > Bivalvia > Ostreida > Ostreidae > Ostrea > Ostrea edulis. The sequence continues at coordinate 77,679,360 of NC_079170.1, forward strand.
TGTATTAACATTTAAAACAAAAAAACAATGCCATAATCTGTAGCAAAATTTCGAAGCGGGTGTTCTTGTTAAGTACGTGCAATGTAAATAAAATATCCAGATAGTCATTTAAAACTAACACTACCTGTTTAATTGGTACAAAATGAATTTAGAGCTAAGAAAAATCAACTTTTGAAGGAGAAAAAGTGGAAGAGGATTTGGCTGTCACCATCATGAACTAGGGTGACATACTGTACCCTAATCCGTTTCTACACAGTTTTATAGTAGAGCTGCAGTTCTAACATAATTGAATCTGCACTAGAGTATTACTACATACCCATTCAGTTTGACAGATGTTACCACTGTGGCTTTCTACGAAATATTTTGTTTTCTAAATAATAGGCAAAATATGTAAAACAAATGAAAATCTCCATTACATAACAATCCTTGCATATTTCTAAGAATACTTTTCGAGACCGGCTTGGCTCCCTCAAAAATATCCACTAGATATATCCCCACAGCAAGTAAAGATTTTCAAAATTATAATAATAAGTCGTAACTGAAAAAAATAACAATTCCAATGATATTTTGAACTCGTTATCTTTGCCGGAACCATTTTAAATCTCCCAACCCACATTTTTCTTTTAAAAATGAGAAAACTATTTCCTGTCACTTTCTACATTATTACACCAGTGCTATTCTATCAAACTTAACAAAAAAAATAAATAATCACGAAATGTTTGACAGCAATTATGACCAACCTTCAAAAATCTAAAACTAGCAGAGGAAATTCACTCTGCATAACAGTTTATTCAAATTGGCAACGTTTAATAGTTTTCGTTTGCAAACACACAGAAATATATTCACACATCGTGATCATGCTGCAAATATATAAAGACATAATTTCTAATGTATTACAATTATATAGAACTTATATCTGTTTGATGAAATTTGGTTGGAAAATTCTGTGACTGCATCACAAAATTCACTTTCCTGACGGTGTAATCAACAGGAACTCTGTAAACATCCATAGTTACTGTTTACAATTCACTGTATACAATGTAAAACTTATACGGTACACATTTTGATGCACCAGATGCGCATTTCAAATATATCGAATCTCAACGAATCCAAATTATGAGAAGAATCCGTCCTAAATTGTGATGTATCGAATCGACATATCAGTGGAGTAAATCTCGTTAAAGAGGTTCGCTCTCCTGGGTTTTGTAGCATTGTCATTGTTTTAGGAGTATTTTACTGATGTCTACATGGAAGGAGAATTATGAAATTAAAAAGAAAAACGTGGGTCAATACGCTTGTTGTAGAGCTATAATGTTTTAAATATGAATCTTTTTCCACTTAAGATTAACCATCAATTAATTCACATCATCTTGATTTGTCTAGATATGTTGGTATTAACACAATATAAGCAAAACAAATTAATCATAACATCAACTAAATATACACGTATGTCTGAACAATAATTATAATTTTAAAAAGTCCAATTTTTGTAGAATGGACATACACAATTGTATTTTTGCATTTAATATACAGAAAAGTTCATCATAACGCATTATACAGTTCAAAAGAATATTGTTGGAGTATTGTCATTTGTTTTGATTACACATACATAGCTTGGACAAAAGTATTCGCACAATAATCACCAACATAATTTTAAATGACACCAACTGACATAATCTACGTCCCTTTGCTTTCTATTTTTTTTTCAGACTCTAACAACTATTGACTCTGGAATACCGAACATTCTACCATTTCTACATGACTTGTACCCCTTTTGGACCGATGTGACAATGTTTTCTTTACAACCAGTGCTCAGTTCAGATGATTTCCATCCCATCGTTAAAAATCTCCAAATATCTTCAATGTTTGTTTACATTAGCAGATATAGTGATAATGATAATGACGTATGTTACGACTATGATTTATATATATTTAAACGGAAATACAGTACGGTCAGCGCGGATCCCGTATTTTCCTCCCCCCCCCCCCCCCCGCGGGATAGAGCTACCGCGGTATATATCAGGTAACCCTGCATATCCTGCGCTCCCCTTCGGTTCCACTGTTCTCGCCGCGGTCTCACCTGTAGATGATTAATGCCATCAATTAACGCGAGTTATCTCTCGTTAACGTAAAAAAAATACACATATATACATACTGATCATAAACTAAAAACAGATCGTTTGTTCAGCAATACTATAAATAAATCATTAAATTGCCATATATATGTGCATGAATCGCTTGTAAAACACATTTTACAAAAACTTCTCATGTTACCTTTTTGAACCACACATTCAATATAAGGGTATATTACCATATACCAATGTCGGAAGATGACCATATACAAGTGCATATATATACGCTTTATCCGTAAAACGGCAAAGGTAACTTCACGAAAACTGATTATCCCTGTCAGTATCAATCACATATTAATTGTTTTTCAGGAATTTAATGCTATACAATGTATTTGTACAAATATTTAAAAACAAAACATGGATAACATAAATTTATATCAAAGTTGGGAAAGGAAAACCTTGCATCAGCAAATTCTAATCTTTAGAAAATATGAGAGAGAGAGAGAGAGAGAGAGAGAGAGAGAGAGAGAGAGAACGAGAGAGCGAGAGAGATATATTAATATTATCTCCAAACCATTTTCCCCCAATTCGAAAGATAGTATTATATAGGTGTCCCTATAGCTATACCTAACACAGTACATTTTCTCTTCTAGACATTGTGAAGACGTCCCAACGTAACAGGTTTCATTGTGTAGAGAACGTCTCGGGTATGTGTATATATGTTACATAACACTTCCTGTCTGCTTCAACGCCCCATACCTCGATCAGCGCACGCTCTACCCGTGAACCTGCTAAGACAACATTAGACTAGCCACACAAACACCGCTTGGTAATCAATACAAATAAAGCATCAATCTAATTATAATAAAATATTATTTAGATCCGAATTCTCAAATTTTAATTACATTTTGGGGGCTTTAAACATCTGAGAGAGAGGGAAAAATAACGCAATGCATATCTTAAAGGAAGTAATATAATACCAAAAAGTAGATAACAAGTAAAACACAGTTTTGGGGTATACGCCACCCCTCTCGTATATGTGTGACCTTCCTCTACAACGTATTTTAAATTTTGATTTAACATGCAATTAGATAGTAGTTTTGATGATACTGACTTTCATATGTACCGTTATAAAAGGAATTAGTAAGTTGTAAGCGAGGAAACTAGCACTTGACGAAGGAATTAAAAACAAACAGCCTAATTTAATTACTGGTAAAATTTGGAGGGTATAGGTAATTGTAAGCTGATAAGCAGATCGCATGCCCTCGAGTAGAGACATTACCATTTTGACATCCTGTATTCGACACACAGGGTCTTCTCCCCGTGTGTTGTTTTAAGAACACGTGCAGCAGGGACCCAACAGATGTACATATAAACGATGTTCGATTGAAATGAGAAAACAAAAAATCTTTCTTTTAGCATAATATAAAATTTACATTTTTTTTATTCTTAAAACATACAAAATAATATTTTGTTACTAATAAATTTTTAACCAATTCTCGAAATCTACACAAACACCATTAAAACAGACAGAACATATTAATCTTGCACTCGTATATGGTCATTTGTAGATCTATTTGTATTATTTTGTCACTGTAAAAATATTAGGACACAGCTCTTAATCCTTATCATTAAATGTAGCATAAAAATACTAATAAAAAACAAAATTAAATGCTGGTTTTTCCTTTTGTTTTTTTTTTTTCTTTTATTTTTTAGAATAAAAAAATTGGAGGTGTATTAAATATGCTAAATCCTAAGTATATCTGGTTTTAGTACGTCCCTGATTTTATTTTTCATTTTTTATAAAATGATTTATTTAATACACCGGTATGTAACTGTGTAATGCGAGGTAGCTGTCCATAAGCAAGCCGTACTCATTTTCTGCCGACGAATGAAATAGCTATCGTACATTTAGTTTGTCCTAACAGGTAAATAACGGTACTTCACACCGCGGCGGTGTAAATCAGCACCGCGATGAAATCCCGCGGAGTGATAGCGCGGGAAGGATTAACACACCGCGGGGGGAGCGCGGTCTAATACGGGATCCGCGATGGCCGTACTGTATGTAATTAGAATATAATGGGTAGAATTAGAATGATGTTGAACAAAGTGGTTTTTTGATGTATCATCACAAGGTAAGAACATAGGATAAGGTACGCAGTTGTATTTGATGTCATAAATCCCCCTTTGTATTCTATTGTGAGAATTAGTAGTGTACAATGTTGAAAAATCGTAACTTTTAACGCTGTTGATTTTGAAAAGGTTCTCCATTTCAAATTTACTAAACGTTCTTTACAAACAATTTTTAGGAATTCCTGTCTGATTTACTGATATGTTTTGCCAAATTCCATTTTGAATTACTCTTTCACGGCAGTTAATATTTGCGTTAAGAGTAAAATAGTGGCTTGGTAGAAAATTTATCAAAATGAAAACCATAATCTTCTGAAATATAATCTATTAGGTCCTTCTTTACATACTGATTTTGAGTACGTTTTACTCCGTTTATAGAATTAGAATATAGGACCCATGGCGGATAGGACCAGTCAATGGAATATTTGTACCCCTCCTTGCATCTGATAAGCATCTGGAATATCCAGGTATCCCTGTTTGCCCAACTCTTGATTTTGTATTCCTTATAGGAGTTATAAGATTGGTCCATGTTCCTTTTTTTCACCTTTTTGCAATAATTAATCTTACTAACGAAAATAATTCACACCCTAGAATACTAGTTGATAGGCAAGCCAAAGACTACAAGCAATATAGATATGTTTGCAGATGTGGTATGTTTTCTTAAACTTTTCATTTTCTTTACCCGTCTTATATAAAACTCCCTCGCTGTTTCTGAGGAGTGGTCAAGTCAATCAAAAAAATTAAGTTTTGTATTGTTTGTGTGCTTGATCATCTTAGTGATGTATATTTACCTACCTATCTATTTAAAACTGATTCAGGAATTATGCATACCTGATTATAGTATAAAGCACATATATATTAACATTTCCACACTAACCTGGATGGAACTCGTGACCTGTGAAAAGTCCGAGTCGTATAAGATTAATGTCTAGTCAGCGCGTAACAAGCGCGTAAGACCAATCAGTTATGAAGGCAAAACATCAGACTCGTTTTTAATGATCATGGGATTCTCCCCGGTCTCTGTTACGTGTTAACACGCTTGTTTCTGTCAAGCATGGCCGAATTCAAATTCAAGCTGAAAGGGAACTTGGTAAACGATATCATCATCGATGAATTTAAAAACAAATGTGATGGAATAATCACCAAGCAATTAATTGTTTCAAGTTTTTAAATATTGAATTTTATGTTTAGTAATCGGATTTCCCATATCTAGTCTTGTAATGAGGCAATCTTTAACAAAATTGATGACGATTCATTATGATAAGTATCACTTTAAAATACAATCCTTTGTATTTCAAACGTTTTGGTTGATTATGTGCATTACATCAATTGATATGAAAGTATTCAGTGCTTATGTATTTCATTATCAAATGATTTTGTTTTTACAGTAGACAACCATCGAACAAATAATGGAAGTTACTTATATAGAATTGTAGATCCAAAACATACGTCTAAATGTTTGATACTTCATATAACCAGTGATCTCTAAATACGCACAAAATATCCTGGAAGGGACTTAATATAAATAGACAAAACCAATCACGAGCACGTGCCTTCGACGTGGATGTAACTTTAATTTTGATTTCTTTAATATCGGGCTAAAATAAAACTCAAAATCGATATTGTTTGGTCACTCGATTGCAACCTGTGTCTTTACTCATGTCGCCTTTCAGTTTTTACTAATTTGAACTAATCGTACAGAAAGAATAACTTCTATCACAGATAATAATTGCTAATTTATAGTAACATCGAGCGCGATCTAAAAATGACCGATCAGATATAATTTGAAAAATTCTACATGCTCTGAGGGTTGTTTTTAGGTTTTGTAATTGCATTAATAAGTCATATGATAAACAAAATACCCCGTATCTCTAATCACCATGTATTGATCATCCATTTTACGTGTACTTCACCATAGGCAAATATGACATACCTGCTATCGTTTTGTGAGCTCTAGACACAAGTTTCAATGATGGACATCATCCAATCATGTAATAAAACAGTTGTTATACTCACTTCTAACGCTTTACATAATTAATTTGACTATAAATGGTGAGAGTGAACATTTAAAGAAAGTGATTGCGTACAATGTTAGCAGTCATATTGAGGATGGTCAACAAATAACAAAATTGAACTGTACATTCTGGAGTATATGGGTTACATTTCGTCGAAGATTTAATTTCGTTTATACATGCTGCCAAAAATAAAGATATATAATCGATAAGTATTTTGTTTTTAGAAACCAGATAAGATTTTATGTCATTTCTTTTCTTATCCTTTGTTCCAAAATGATTGAAATATACATATGCCAAAAATGTGATATGGTAGATACAAATTATTATGACTTCTAAAGGTCATTGTATTAATTGCATTAAAATCTAAGCAAACATTGACTTTTTAAAATCACATTACAATCTGGTTATTTTGATATAAAATGATATGGGTATGCAATACTCTATGTATCATTCTCATAAATGATTGTATTTGAAAGGTGAAGATAACGAACAGTGATCAATCTCATAACTCCTAAAACCAATAAAAACTAACGAGTTTGGCAAACACGAACCCCTGGACACACCGGCGTTGGGATAAGGTGCCTAGGAGGAGTAAGCATACCCTTTCAACCGTTCAAACCCGCAGTGAACACTATATCTTGATCAAGTAAACTGAGTAATCCATAGTCAAAATCATTTTACAAAGAACGGACTAGCAATCCCTATGAAAAAGGTCAGACAGCATTTGACCCATTAAAATGTTGTATTGATGAACTAGATCATTATAAAAACCATAGAATTTGCGAAATGCTGACTTTAAAAGAGACTGTTGGAATACCTACACCATCAACTTTTAGCTAGTATCCCGCCTCGATTTAAATGCTCTTGCGTATCGAATAAGTTAAGATATATAGACATCTTTTGCAGGTGATAGTGGAATATTGCTACATAAATATGGGAAGTTGACGATCGAAAAGCTGAAATCATCCCGGTTGTCCTAAAGTTGAGTTCTTGGTTTGCCGTTAATATCAACTTTCAATAAAATATCTAAGTATCAAGGAGGAATGGACGAATCTGTGGTGTCTTTTATTCCAAGTTCACTGGGACATATCGAATCGACATATGAACGAAAAGTATTATTGTTAAAAGATTATACGTCGTCGATATATCAAAATATCAACTTGAAGGTCACAGCAAGATATTTTTTTCTTCTCACGTAGACTTTTTTTAAAAATAAAATCTGCCTCATAGGAATGTAAAATAAGTCAGTGAACAAAGGCGAACAATTTATGGCCATGGGGATTTCAAAAGACTGTTGGAATACCTGACCACCAAAAACCACGAAGACATTGTCAATGAGGAACTCCAGTATAGTTTATTTAAATTTCAGTGTTCTTGTGCGTGGAATCAAAGTGACGTTTAACAAAATACCGTGTTGGATGACCGACTACTAGATGGGAATGTTTGCGTTTTCCATTTTTATTGAAAAAAGCAACTATCTATATGTCCAAAAGTTTAGTCTTTAAATTACCTTGAGGAATGGTCGAGTAAAGTGTTGAAAATTCATACTTTTTTATGTTAATATGCGAAAGGTTTTGCGATTTCAAGATTACTAAAACCTCTTACATATAAATATGTTTCATTAACACCATCACTTATACTAAATACTTATGAGATTTAAAGAAGGATTTGTAGTTGAATTAAAGACGGTTTTTAACTTTATTCGTAGATTTTTGTAAAGATAGTGGAAATTACTAAAATTGTATATCGTGAAAACAGACAAATACACTCACAAACTTTCTTTTTCATTTGCAGGTGAAACACTAAATAATGTGTATGTAAACGTCACAAAACATAGAGCGGAATACCCATGTGGTTTTTCCTTCGACCAGCTGCCACTGGTGATCTCATTCTGTTTGTATATGAGAACGAGGCCATTGAGTTGACGTCACAATCGATCCAATCTGAAAATGAAACTGTCGATACTTTTTGGGTCATCAACTGTAATGACTTAATTGGAAAAAACATGCTAACTGTTCCACACAAATACAAAAGAATGTTTATAAACTATTGATCTGAGACAACGAATTACGTAATTGCAGAAAAGGTCCAGATATAACGAGCAAGCCTATAACAATACAAATCGTCAGTACACACTATTTTTCATTAATCCGTCTACATAAAGCCAAATAGAATATGTCTTCAATTAGAATAGAAAACATATATAAATAAGTACAGTGAATATTAACTCATTGAAAAGTGAAAATAATGAACAGTGATCAATCTCATTAATCTTAATCGAAAATAAAGCCATTGTATTCATCAAAACATAAAAATGTTGAAACTCTTTTTTTCCTTCAGATATACACGAAAGATAATTAGATTGAAATGTTTTTGCAGTGTCATTAAGGTTTGGAATGATTTGTTGTCAAATCCTTAAAGACATTGTGAAAAAAGCAAGAGTATTTTCCTTTTATCTCATATATGAAAACAAATCATTATTGGCAATATTTCCAGCATTATCAAACAGTGTAAATTGATCACAGAGAGGATTTGGCGCATCACCATGAAATAGATTCAACATACGACTCATTCTTGAATTTGTTGTCCTGTCAAAAAAGTCTAAAATGCCAAACGAAATGCTGTCTATAGCAACTATATTTTAGATAAATTTGAAAAAAAATCTGACAACTTTTTTGTTGTTGCTTACATGCTATCTATGTTGAAGTTATTCGAACGTGAAATGATTCATATTTTTTATTCAACACTTACTGAAGTGGTAAAGTAACTGTGAATGGAGTGACATGTAAGTTAACACACGACAAAGTGCGAATCTGGTTGCTCCATTCTATAAAAGTTATTTCATAATATGCTATACAACCAAGCACCGAATTATATAAAGTTGTAAAAAGAACACTTCAAAAAATGTTATTAGGTCGCCAAAAACCTTGATCGTTATGTAGGTATCCAGTATTTAGACGGCATTAAGAGTGTTTTACATACCAGGGATACCCCTATTATAGTGTAGCATGATCGTACATGTATTAGTCACATCAACCAATATTTTTATATATCAAAGTTCCTGCAATCAATATCGTCGGTAGAAGTGAAAGACGTCGTTACATTGAAAAATAAAGGATTAAGATAATTAAAGCGTGGACAAATATAATTGAAATGTGACGGACGATGAAAAAATGTCTAGTACCGTTAATCTTTGATAACATCTGCCGAACAGTTATTCTGTGTGTGCCAAGTCGATATTCGCAGATGAGTGACTTTTAAATCAAAATCGATGTGCTCTTTGGGGACGATTCGATGTTTCAAATTGATATATAACTCAAAATACAGCATGTAATATGACAAATATTAGAAATATATGATACTAACAATAAATAAGAAATAATCATTTGATAAGAACATTCCCAACTATATTACTAAACATGTGAATGCTGTTGTAGATAGAAACATATGACATTCATTGTTTGGAATTTAAACCTGTACGTCCCGTGTCTCCTTGTGATGCTATTTTGTGAAGCCCCATGATGTTTTTGTCGGGAAGTTTCAATTAATCTGCAGACAAAATGACATTCCAATAGCAGTATAATAATTACCACCTTCTTTATTAAAATATTATATTTAAAAAATGCTGATAGGATAAATACTCCCATTATTTTCCGTGATTTACCTACGTAAAATACTGTGTATGTTTCTCAGACTAAACAATGTTATTGCTATCAATATGTATAAAATAATCACATAAGTGATATTGATCACACAATGAAAATGTGAATATAACGAGCATTAGTCAATCTCGCAATTCCTATAAAGAATACAAAATCGATATTAGAACAAACACATCTCCTTGGACACACAAGATGTTCAATTAGGCGACTAGGAGGAGTAAAAGAATCCTGCTGACCGGCCACGTTCACACTCCAAATCACAACCTCTCGTCACGAGGAGAACGCTTTATCCACAGAGATAATGTGGCCAACACAATACCAAATAAATCCTAGCAATCGCCTACAACATAGCTGACGACATGAAAGATACAGATATGTAGTATTGGGGGAAACCCTAACGTTTAATGGAAGATGACGATATGTATGTACATATAACTAAATAAAACAGTAATTTGAATTCTCAATGATTAAAGTTACAACATGTCACAGTTGAATTTTGTTTTATTATGACTTTATTATGGTAAACTTCGTTTAGTATTTTGATGTTTGTAGATTAAAACGAAAGTTACGCAATGTACACTATATCTTGTATTACGAGATGATTAATTACTTTTTTGTTTGACTACACTAGATTTAAAAGAATAATTTCCTCTCAAATGTAATTGAATATAAATAATTAAACAGTATCTAAACTCAAATGATATTGAATATAAAAATTTAAACAATCCCCACGTTTTTCTATTTTTTGTGTTCATTAGATGCTTTATAATGACAACTCGCATCATGATAACAAGAAACACTACAAGACATGCAGATCAGTTGAACTAGTTTTATTAGATAACAGATAGCAATGTATAAGTTAGCTATTTCTCTAACACTTATCTACCTTATAACTACTGTCCCGGTAGTGTACCAACAGTGTCGTCGTCATCTGGAATTTCGTTTCAAATTCTTTGGAAGATTGTCAAACAAAGGCTATAAAACGATCTTTTCTGCAAAAGGATTAACCTATGGGGAGGTATTGAAGAAATGTTCTACGTTCTGTAATGGGGATCAGCGCTGCATTGGTCTAGAGGTCTGTCAAATCAAGGACGATAGTTTTCGATGTCGTGTTTGTTGTGGATGGAAGACAATTGGAAGTAAACATGTGGATGAACAACCTGGTTGCAAGTATCTAGAAATGGTAATTATATTCAATGTTCAAAACTTAATTGACGCAAAACTAAAATGCAATAATACTGACGTACATGATTGAGAAAATGCTTAAGTGATCGGAATATCCGGGGGAAATACGAAATTAAATGTAACACAAAACAAAGTTAAACTTGTTATACCTGTACATGAGATAATTGTACTATAGTTTTCAGAAATCCTATGAAGAAACAATCCCCATATTTTAGCTTTATCTTTGAAATCAATCGAACATCGTTAAGTATCTAAACTCTTGTATACCAAATTCTTGTCAGAAATTGATATTTGTTTTACTGGACCAAGAACACAGAGCGAACCGTAAGTAGATATCAGTGAAACAAGTTTATATTGAAAAATAAATGAGTAATACGATAATTCATAGGTTTGTACTAGAGCTACTTGTCGGAGAGATAGTATTTGCAATATTATGGACGTATGGGAAAAAGCACAACACTTAATCAAAGAGCATTGTAACAATAGTATATATATATATATATATATATATATATATATATATATATGTATGTATGTATGTATGTATGTATGTATGTATGTATGTATGTATGTATGTATATATATATATATATATATATATATATATATATATATATATATATATACATATATCATTTTACATTGGTATCTTTTCTCTTTTGAATAGCACACTAGTATTCCCCTTTCTCTATTTCTCTTTTCATATAGACATGTTGCACGTAGGGGTCGTCATATCAATTTAATGCCATTAAATATTATAATCTGCTTTCATAATAATATTATTATACAAAGTTATCTTTCAATTATAAAATATGTATATAGGGTGTGATTGTTAGACCCAGCAGAGCATGAAAGGTGAACATAACGAGCAGTGATCAATCTCACAACTCCTATCAAGGTGAATATAACGAGCAGTGATCAATCTCACAACTCCTATAAAGCATTGCAAAATAGAGATTGATTGATGTTTTCCGCCACATCCAACAATTTTCCAGTTATATTGTGACGCCCAGTTTTTTATTGGTGGAAGATATAACCCAGATGCAATGCACCTGGGATGAGACCACCGACCTTCCGCAAGTATACTGAGAAACGTTCTCACTTACCGTCGCGAGCGGGAATCGAACCCGCACCGATCAAAGGTGAGATATCGTGTGATTTAGAGAGCAATTCTCTAACGACTCCGCCAAGGAGACCCCCGCAAAATAGACACAAACACGGACTCATGGATATCCCAGAGGTGGGATGAAATGTCATTCACGTGTCCCGAGTGGTAAGCATACTTCACTTCAGAATGATAAATTAGAAATCGAAATATTGATTCACTTCTTAATGAATATTATTCATGAAATTCCCCTTGTGTTAAACACACAGAAACATCCACATGATGACTATGCAACATAATATACAGTGATAGTTATATGACTCGGCTACTTATTCAACAAGGGAAATATAATTCTACCCGACGTAAACAATATATTGTGATGTAACGTTTAGCTTCAATGTTTTCTTCTTTCAAACAAAAACAATGTACCAATTTTGATGCACCAGATGCGCATGTCGAAAAATAATGTCTCTTCAGTGATGCTCAAGCCAAATACATCTTGTTAGCCATTTGCATGTAAAACAGAGCTGAACATAGATTAAACCAAAAAATTAAACTGTTAAACAAGTAAGCGTATACAATATTGTATTTTTCATTTAAAAAAACTCGTTAACTCGTTTATCTAATCACATGTAGTTGTATTGCTGTTTTTCTAACGCGACAAAACTGTTACAATATGACAGGGCCTTCTCACTAGGTACTGTATGATAATAAGTCAATTATCAGAGATGATTTTGCACAGCACATTAACACCATTGCTGATTCGTGATGCTTAGCAATCAGTCATCTTCTGAAAAGGACAACACATGATTTTAAAAAGAATGCGGTATTATCATACTATATCATCAAACAGATCTAGTTTCATACTCTATCATTAAACAGATCTAGTTTTCAAATATAACCTGTCATTCCTGTGAAACGCTGTTTGGTGTGTTACATTCCAATTGTTAAGCCATTCTTTACACATTGATTTTGACTGCAGATTACTTCGTTTACCTAATACTGTTATAGGGCTCAATGTGGATGTGGCCGGTCGACAGACAATGCTTATTCCTCCGTAGCACCTGATCCCACGTCTGGTGTATCCAGGGTCCGTGTTTGCCCAACATTCCATTTTGTATTCTTTATAGGAATTTTGAGATTAATCACTGTTCATTATCTTCACCTTCTCTATCAACTCCCTCATGCTATCCCCCACACGTAGCGGGAGGATGGGGTCATTAATAGAACGATTTCCTGAACTCCCCTGAAGTTGGATCAACATGAAAAACGTTACGTATGGCAAACTCAGATAACATTCTGGACATGTTTTACGTTTTCTTCTAACCATCATTGGAGAACATATGATACACCTTTAATTATTTTTTCTACTACTGTTATAAAGTTATTTCCCCCTTTGTATGTATAATTTCACTAACACTTTGATAGGAAATATTGATTAGTTGTATAGAAAACCTTCAGAGCGAGTTTGCCTTATTATTAAGAGAAATCTGCAAAACACATATCTAGACAGGTTAACGACAACGAAGTTGATGGTGCAGGGCTTTGAACAGTGTCATTTAAAAGTCAGCATTTCGCAAAACCAATGATCGTTATTACGATCTAGTTCGCCAATACAACCTGTCATTGGTACAAATGCTGTCTGATGTGTTTCATATCGATTGTTATGCCGTTCTTGGCACACTGATTTTGACAACAAATAATTCAGCTTGCATAATCAAGTTATAGTGATCATGGCGGGGGTAATCGGTCTACAGGGGATGCTTACTCGGTTTAGGCATATAACCCCACCTCTGTTATATCCAGGGGTCCGTGTTTGTCTAAATCTGTTTGTCTATTTTCGTATTTTTATAGGAGTTATGAGATTCATCACTGTTCGTTATATTTACCTTTCATGACATTTTACCACATTTCTATCTATAATAATGGTATATTCATTCCATTATATTTGAATGTATTTACCTTTGATATTGATAAATATAGTAACACTATTTTATCGGCTAGCAATACTCTGACAGAAATGAAAGAAAAATATAGATATAGAAATATATATAATTTTTGAACACACATGAAGACATGATGCACGGTGCTTTACTTATTGAAGCGCATTATTTGTTACACTAATTCTAAAGTGGCATATTTTTATATGTAGCTGGATCAAGAATTGCATAAATATTGGCATCATTTGATCCATCATTACCTAAATTAGTGTTATTACCCCCTATTGAACAAGTGACAAAAACCGAAAAACGAAAAACGAATGACGAAAAATCATGTTTACAATAAAAAACAAAGTTGAAAATATGTTTTATATTGCATTGATATCAATGCATCGTTTCACGTATGACAGGGGTAGTAAAGGATATGTTTGATAAGGCAAATACATTCGTTTTAGGAATATTATTATTATACCATACATTTGACTAAATCCATACTATTTAACAGTTGCAGCTATCGCATCGCTAAGTACAGTCTTTGTACAATATGGGGTTCCTTTACATGCATCAAACGCAGTAGAAGGAAATACGAAATGCATGATTCTTACACAAATTGCACACTCTAGAGAAGAACAAAATCCCTGGCTACGAATTGATCTGAAGCGGGATGCCAATGTGAGGAAAGTTTTATTGTACAACAGACAGGACTTAGTTGGTAAGATAATAAATATACGAGTATTACCCCAAAAAGTCGTAGACTATGTTTCAAGTTTCATAATAATATGTTTTTTTATGATAACATAGAAGGCAAACAAAAAACATATGTCCATAGCTGTCGGCGTGCAAACTTCACCTTCGTCCATTTCATGACGTTCTCTATCTTTGGGATTTCGGGGTCGTTATTTTCTTTTTAGGGATGCCTTCCCATCTTCGGTTCTGATGTCATTACCTTCACAAATCTCGGTAGCCATTTAAACACTAGTGCCCAACGAACATTCTGGTGGTATGATGTGCTTTCACATTCGTGTTTTGTTTGAGTGGGGGTTCAAACTACGATCAACACAATATTTTATGATTTCTAGTGCGCCAAGAATGCTTTTGACGTCGCCATATTGCGCAAATTTCATTACAGACACGTTTAAAAATGGTATCACTTCTCTGCTGTTGATGACGTCCTGTGTTTGTAAAACCAGTTCATTACGCGGAAAAAATCACTGACTCCATTGATTTAAATTTGAGTGCGATATATTTAATATGAAACTAATTGCTTTCATCTAACAGAGTGGTGCAAAAATATCAACTTATTTTTGTATGTACGCCAATAATGGAGATGGATACCTTTTCATTCAGTAACATCTCATTTATCTCTTGTATTACTTATTTCAAATTTGACATTATTGTTTAGAATACGGTATGTTTTTTCATGTAAAAAATCTCGTGGATTTAATGCGTATATTGAAAATCATTAACATTGTCTATGAGTTTTTGGGACAACCCTCCTAGAAACAATTACTACCTCTATCCCCATCCCTCCTCTGCCTTTTACAACATACTTTTATGATGATCAAAATTTTACATATTGTATTATAACAATCTAGTTTGCCAATACATCAAATTAGTCCCCGAGGGTATCCACAGCCCAGTAGCTAAGTACTTCGTTACTAGCTTGAAAATACGGATGTATATTTAATTGCTGTTATAAAACTTATAAATTCATTTCAAAATTAAGGATTATCTCCCTCATGCATAGCTCTTATCCTTGGACGAATTTGTCTCCACCTTTTGGCACGCTGTTTTTGGCTATATTTAGCTCTAAAACTTCATAGTTATTTCGGATTTCAAACATTTCGATTGAGCATCACTGAAGAGACATTATTTGTCGAAATGCGCATCTGGTGCATCAAAATGGGTACCGTATAAGTTTTACATCCTATATCTATTGTTTGCTTTTAAAGACAATTATATCATATGTTGAGTGAGATACCTGTATTGTCTTTAATGATAAATCAGTGGAAAGCGATTTAATGAGAATGCTGTAGGCGTAGGTATCATTGAGGAGGGTAAAACACTTTGACTTCAACTCACGTGCCAAAAGTATGTCAATCCCCTCAACATGGCCGCTTATATTTTTTGTTTACATTTTGAATGAAAAATAAACACTTAATTTATTCCATCCTATATTACCTTAATATTGTGTGATAAAAGCTTTCAATGGAATTACTTTCTGACATCCTTTTGGTAGACTGGAATAGGGGGATCTGAGGGAAGTGTTTGTCATATTATTCCAGGTACACGGTATTTCCCGGTTTCAGTAATTGGTGGTACGGATATATTCAACGTTTTATATGTGGGTTTTTTTAAAAGACAGGGCAAACATTTTCAATTTGTTTTAAGTCGGGAGATTGTGGGAAGAAATCTGATGGGACTGTGTTTCATTGTTTCAAGTCCTTCGTCAATCAGGAACGTTGATCGGGACAATTGGGTAAATTTCCAAAATATTTCACCTCAAAATCAGCCTGACTCCAATTTTGCCGCTAATCTTGCTCAAACCTAAATTTTAGTCTGGCATAAAAAGTTGGCCGGGCCTCAAAATTAGCCTTTAAAACTGTTTTGGCCTCAACCAAATCTTTTTATTCAAACTTTTGATTGATTTTATTAGCCTTTTAATGTTATGGCAGATGAAGAATATGTTCCTGTAGTTTTATAAATGAAACATCATTTGTGTTCAACAATTTTAAAAATTAAAAACCAAAAACAAATCAATAAAGTTAACTAGAATTCAGGAAAAAAAATGAAAAAGCCAATCACTTCATTAGTAGCGTATACTTTTTTTATTTGTGTACAAATACATACGGAAGGAAGGGATACGAAAATGATGTTATCAATAAACTGATTAATATATTTTCAATAGAATCAATAAAATTGGCGGTATTCTATGCTTATTTTTAGATGCTCATTTAATAAACAACCAAAACATTTTTGTATGCATTATCATTTTAAAAAACTAAAACCAATAATAAATCAATGATACCAATAAAGTTTTTAACTAGAAAATTAGTTTTTGTTGAGGTCAAAACATGTGTTGGTTTAGGTCAGATTTCAGTTCTGGCCAACTGTAGAGACAAGGGGAAAATTGGGATCAGAGCCAAATATGATGCCGAAATTGGGCTCAAGCTATGGGACCAGACTAGGTTTAATAGCATGCCCGATAAAATAAAGGCACCGTTTCGTGTATGTTGCAGGATAATTGTCAGTGTAGCAACATGGCTGCTTTGTGTGTAACACTTTTTGAACGAAGACGATTGGTTTTTTTTTGTTGAATATCAATATCCTTCAGTCATTTATAATTTTAAATAATGATTAATCTTTATGATGAAATAAGTTTTAGGTTTCATTGTTTTGTTAACAAAACACAAAGCGTAAAACCAATAAGGGAGAATTAGGCAACACTCATGATATGTTGAAAACGGGAAACCAATATGAACTTAATGAGTATTTATTTTTAAAGTTTAATATATATTACTTTTCTGATAATCTATTGACGTGCTCTGTGTATTGTAGAATAACGGCTACAATTTTCTTATTGATATTTGCAAGAAATGCAGAGGAATTTTCAATAATTGGCTCGAAACTAATCAAAATGTTGATATCTCATTGATGCCACCAATTTACAATGTGCAAAACGGTTGTCATTCATCTTCTATTAACGTGGAATAATTCAATTTTATCGACAGGCGATCGACTACATAATGTACGTGTAACGGTTACAGGACATGGAGTGGACTATTCCTGTGGAATTTTCCAGGGACCAGCTGCAACTGGAGATCTCGTCCTGTTCATGTGTGAGAACGGCGTCACTGGTGTTCATGTCACAATCCAGATCCTATCTGAAAATGGGCCCTTGAATTACCTTTCCGTCTGCGAAGTAGAGGTTTTTGATTAACTGTGATTGATATTTTCCTACAACTGGAGATATACGATAAGCTGATTATATGTATTGTTTGGTTTGGTTTCTTTGTTTGTTTTACGTTCTGTCGGGAATGTTTCACTCCTATTGAGTCGGCTATTGTATTTTGGTCTGTAGTCATTGTCAATGTCATGACGATATTCTGTGTATTACTTTCTTTAATCATATACATTCTAAAGATACCCATAATTATATTGACACCAATACGCGTACAGAATGTAAGGTGAAGATAACGAACAGTGATCAATCTCATAACTCCTACAAACAATACAAAATAAATTGTTGGACAAACACGGACCCCTGGACACACCAGAGGTCTTTTTCTAAACATTGATACGTATCTTGGTATCTTTCACGATAAATGATCATCAACGCCAATGCTTACACGTGCCCAATACCATTACCTGAAATCGAAATATACATTCATCCGATATTCCTTAAACTTAACACAATATTACATTTCCGCAATAGAGCAATCAATAATATCTTTAAAACCCCCACAAATTATGAAACTTTTATATAACATAGACGTCGCATGAATTCACAATAGCTAGATATACTTGTATATTATCCCATCATATGCTAGAAATAGAAAATCCCGTGCTGTATTTTCGCTTCTGGTGTCTTCATTTTAACCTTCATCATTCCTTGCGCATCATATGATAATGACTGCATTATCGGTGCACTAAAATGTCAAAGTCACACTAATCTAGTTGGGAAAATATACGACCGTTAATGAAGTTCATTATCATGGTCAAATTGATGCACAAAGTAGTTATTCCATTACTAATCAACTGGAAGATATTTGGAGCAACCCACAAAAAAAAAGACGAAACAGCAAAACATTTTCATTTTCAAAACATTTTCATTTGTGACTCATAAGCTGGAGGATTGACGAAATTCATAGCATTCCAACTGATAAGTTAGATTGCCTTAAAACCAGAAAAAAATACATTCCCTCTACTATAACACGTTCGCAGAAAATAGACGCAGACTTTCAGGGCGTAAATGAAGACGACCAGATAAAGGTTTAGTGGCATTCCTGAGACCTGGCATTCCACCTAGGGATAAACTAGATTTAGAAGAATATTTATTTTACTATATCACAATCAAAATATATTTAGGTAAACAGAAAATGTATTCTACACACAAATGACCTCGTGTCATGTGCTCTCTGTCGTGTTTCCTACTAATAATTTGTAGTTGTGTCGTTCTTTACAGGCTGGTTTTAAATACGGATTACTCCCTTATTTCACCTTTTCGTGTATATGGGAACTAGCACATAGGATTTGATGGCATTACCATCTTGTTATTGAATTTATATTTATGAGGATTTTATTTATTCTACTGTGTATGGTGGAATAGTTCTGGTAACACGTGTCAAATAATGAAGTGAACCTTTCAAATGAATTCGCCCACTAGTCAAATATTAAGATGAAAAACGTACAAATGCTTTTCCGCTTGACATGTTCCATCCGTTTAACAACATAATGATCTAGCAAGTCGACGTAAAGATCTGGCGGGTCTACAAAGTGTTCCGACAACTCGGCATCATGATATTCTTTTCAGCCTGTCATATAATGATGTGTTCCGACAACTCGACATAATGATATTCTTTTCAACTTGTCATATAATGATGTGTTCCGACAACTCGACATCATGACATTCTTTTCAGCCTGTCATATAATGATGTGTTCTGAGAACTCGACATCATGATATTCTTTTCTACCTGTCTTATAATGTTGTGTACCGACAATGTGACATCATGATATTCTTTTCTACCTGTCATATAATGATGTGTTCCGACAACTCGACATCATGATATTCTTTTCAACCTGTCATATAATGATGTGTTCCGACAACTCGACATCATGATATTCTTTTCAGCCTGTCATATAATGATGTGTTCTGAGAACTCGACATCATGATATTCGTTTCTACCTGTCATATAACGATGTGTTCCGACAACTCGACATTATGATATTCTTTTCAGCCTGTCATATAATGATGTGGACTTGTCGGATATAAAGAGAGAGTAGATGTCAGTACATGAAATTAGCATAATTATTAGAATTAAAAGGTTATGAGAAAATGAAAACGAGTTGGGTTTTTTTGTTGACAAATTGATATATAATCATCTGACAAATCAACAAAATCAACTGACATGTCGAGGTCATGGGATACATTGTTCACAATGAAAAGTGAACATAACAAAGAGTGGGTAATGCTTTACGAGTTATTTCCCCATGGATGCAGATAGCATGCAGTACGCAGCAGATTTCGGTCCTCAATTGAGGGTGTCATACGGAATAGATAGATGTACTAATTCTGATTGTAATTAATGCCAGGTAAGGAATTTTACTAATGACTTAAGACAGTATAACTGAACAATGATATATTAGTGACTTGCAACATTTTTAAGTGTCCCTTTTGTGATTTACTCGGCGAAAGAACAACAATGCAGTCATCGAGTTCTTAAGATCAGAATCAGATGATCCTAGCATGTCTGCAGTCTTCATGTTTCTTATTGATGTTGTCGACAACCAAAATATAAAACACAATTAGATATGCTTGAAATTACATGTGCAACTAACGCATAAATATGCATTTTTAGCCTATCATTTCTAGTTATGTTCCAATCATCGATTCTAATCGAAAATCAGTCGATTGTTGGCAAATCCAAGCGCTCAATTATGAAAATTTTATTCCAATTAATCGGTTTATAGATTTTGTTTTCTCAACAGCTGAACTTTTTCACAAATAATCCTGTCGTGACCTATTTGTTAACCTAATTTACTCGAATGGCGGCACACATGAAAGCGAAAGCATCCATGCCCGGGGACTAACGCATGGTTGCTTATCAGATAGGCGTACTTTGATTTAGGCATATAAACGAAGTGACCATCCATCAAAGAGATTCTTGATGCGAGCAAAGACATGTGTGGATTACGTAGATTAAACAGCTTTCGAAGGTTACTGTTACTCAATCCGCACGTGCGTAACGTGTTTTCGATCTGATTTTTTTTTTGGGGGGTTGTTGTTGTTTTGTTTTATAAAATATTCTTTCCCTTTTTTCTTTGCTGAATTTTAATTACTTGTATGCCGGATTACCGTAAAATAATGACATGAAACTTTGATATACAGGGATATTCATAATTTATAACCGAAGCAAACGATATGTTTGGCACGTAAACCCTTCTAAAAATCCTATTGACTTTTACATACATGTATGTAATTCAAGGATACTAAGATAGTAGAAGAATAACAAATACACAGAGAAAATATCCATTTACACTCTCTCAGCAATAGAAACAACAAATACAAATATGTAACAAATATATATTTACACTTTCTCAGTAAATACATTACTTCATGATAGATTTTCTTTCTGTCCGATTATAATCGATAATTAGTTACAGTAAACCAATCATCAATTATGAAATTCTCGCAGATTCTCATCACTAAATTAATTTCATACTGGATAAAACTATGTGTTGCTCAATGTCCATTAAACAGAACATCTTATTTGTCTCGAATTGTTATCTTTAGTGAAATATGTCTGTTGAAATATATTCAATGTTTTGAAAATCAAATATTGTATGTAGCACAATTCAGCTCTACTTACTGCAATGAGCACAGAAATAATTATCAGGGACGTAGAAACAATGGGTCTGTCCCCATTCATTATTATATGCAAAGTTTGTTTTCATGTGTGTACGTACAGCGGTCTATCTATAGAAAGGATTACTTTATTGTATTTCCAGCGGGATTATTTCAGGTTCCCCATCACCAATTTCCCATATTTATGTAGCAATATTCCATAATTACCTGCATATGGTGTTTATATCTCACTACTGATTCAATACGCAAGAGCTTGACAAATAAGTTGATGGTGTAGGGGTTTCAACAGTCTTTTATTAAGTCAGCATATCGAAAGTTCTGTAGTCGTTATAACAATCAGGTTTGACGATGCAACCTGTCGTTGGGTCGGGTGCTGTCTGGCTTGTTTCCAACCGATTGTTGGGTCGTTCTTGGCACACTGATTTCAACTTCGGATGTTTCCGTTTACCATATCACGATGTGAGCCTTACGGTGGGTGTGGTCGATCGACAGGGGATTCTTGTCCCTCGTGGGCACCTGATCCTACCTCTGGTATATCCAGAAATCCGTGTTTGTTCAACTCTCTATTTTGTGTTGCTTATAGCAGTTATGAGATTGATCACTGTTCGTTAACTTCGAATTCTATACACTGGTCACCCCTTTCGATTTCACCCATCATTAAATATTTAGAGCTTTCTATTTTTTCTAAAATTTAAGAGCCATTCTCTGTAACCACTTAAAAAAATTCGGCATGCATAGTCACCGATTTTCACGAAACTCACCTGAATGAAACATCTATATAACATATTCAAGAAAATATATTTAAAAATTAGATAGTGATCATGGTTGCTATGGAAACAGGTACAATTTTATCAAGTTTAGCCATTTTCTAGAATTTGGTAGTTGTGGCACAAACGTTGAATATAAAAGATTATGAATAGTCTTAAAATTCTAATTTTCAAATTAAATTATAAAACAGATCCCATATTTGTCATTTAAGGAAAAAATGAATAATGAACAATCCTGAGTGATTTTTATAATTGAACAAATCTGTAAAATTGTGTTTAAATTCAATGGTTTTTATGTCTTAATAACTTTTATTCGCATCCACCTCAAATAAAGTGACACAAGTTTTTAAAACAACTAATCTATGTTCTTCATAAATCTAAACTAAAACTTTTGGGAATCTGCCTATTTCACACAATTTGAAGTGAATGATTTATGGGGGGGAAATGCATTCTGTAACCAAGAGTTATTCCCCTTTGAAACTCTTCAACGTGATAAGGAAGTAAAATTACATAGAAACACATATAATATGGCGGGATAATGTCTTACTGCATGCTGACAGAAGTTTAGACGAAGACATGTGGCATTCAAAATATTCTCTCCACTCACCCACACGAAAGAAGAAGGTGTGAGAGACATATCTCCGAGTACCAGCGTTCTAGTAATACAGGTAATTATTCTATTTACTTTGAAATCCATTCACAAGCCTAGAATTAATCAACTTGATCACAATCATTTGATGTCAAATGTTTTCATAGACATTGTGTATAATTATGGATTTCTCTAGATCTGCCAATAGCATGGCACATATGATGTGCGTGCGTGCTAAATATTCACCCTTCAACTCGCCACTGCTTCAGTTGTATTGATATGACGTCAAAATGTAGACTGTGACGTCACACATTACAGTACTTAGATCTACTTAGGCCTAATGCAGCACACTTTATTATGTAGGGGATCGTATGACTAGGATGAAATTGAGATAATAAATGCAAAATCGTTATCATTATTTGTTTTATAATAGAATGAAGTAATAGAATCATTAAAAAAAATCATAGATATTTATTCATTTGAAAAATGCATGACCTTTCGTTATTATACATATTGCATAAAAGAAAAGAGACGCCCTGTTGTGATTAAGCCATTGCATACCCCCCCCCCCCCTTCATACATGCCAAAACATTGAATAAACTCTCCTTCGTGAAATGAAGTAATGGGTCATAACATTGAATTTTATCTCTAATGTTTTGTACTTGTATCAGTTCAAGGGAGGGGGGTGTTATACATGTACAGATACTCAACTAAGAAGTGAATTAAGGTGGGGACACTATCCAGTATTATTGACATCCACATATTAATTATTCTTTACTTTTGACGATACTTTATAAAATTATCAATTCTATGAATAAATTCAATTAATTAAACAGAATTGAAATATTGTAGAAATATCAATACTGATACACGTTAGACTATACATGTTATGCATGGGAATTTACTCTATTTTTTTCTGTTTTGTTCAGCTTGATTTTGTTTTCATTTTACACATGCCACTAACAAAACAAAAGTATTTATTAAGGACATAGAAGCAACATTTCTGACATTGATTTTTTCCCCATCTTCTTGATATAAAAAGCTATCATATGATTTCGGAAATAAATTCAAATTTTACCGGCCTGGGAAGCTTTGCGATTAGTTAACCTATCTTGTAATGCAGGGGTCCTGGATTTGATCCATTCTTTGCTAAAATATATTTGTACTGTCCTTATATATATACAACCTGATGTAATACATAACTTTTGATTGCAACAATATTAGAAACTATCAAAATACTGAGTACCAGTATGCTATCTTTAAAACAGACATGGTAATACGACGTACCCCCAAGATTTTTTTAGTAGAAATGAGACAGAGTGCACATTCATGAAAAATGATATATATTATTAAGAAACGTCGCAGAAGTCCTCAAGTGATAAAATACCGCAAAAGAATTCTCACTGTTTTGAATATTATAATTAACCCATGTGTTGATTAATTGAGGTCATATAATCACCTTAGAGTTTAGATGAAACTAAATCTAGATAAGAATACATGTATTTAAGTAAGTTATTACCTACCGTAAGAAAAGGGTTTGAATAAGATTTCATTCAAACATATAATTTAAGGAATACATATTACAGCTACATATTCATCTTGGTATTTCTCTTAAAATTAATATTATTTATTGATTTTGTAGGAAGTGTCATATTGTCAGTTTGGTGGGGGCCAAGTCAGAAGCATCAGTGTATGTTCGATGCTTATGTTGCCTCAAAGGATACGATAGGGTGTGGTTCATTTAACCGGAAAGAATTTCTATCAGGACAGCAGATCACATGCTATTTTAGTTGCCTCTATGCCATTGAGAAGACGATTAAACCCATGATGACTATATATGCGCAAAATTAGAAAATGAAAAAGATCGGGTGTGCTTATCTTGTCTATTCTGTAATATATGATTCTAAAATAAAGGTATACCATTTATAATAGGATACGATTATGAAATATTCATCATCGGAACCCACTGCTCAAAGGCCGTAATTAAGCACCGAGCATAGGCCTAAATTTTGTAACCCTCACTGACAATGGTGATGTCTCCATATGAGTGAAAAATTCTTCGGCGGTACGTTAAATGATAATCAATGAATCAACCCGTGGGTTCCAACGATGTCAGATATTAAAGATATTGACTTTCCCAGCATACTAAATGACTTCAATATGAACATCATTGGTATGTTACAGTTACAAGCAAGGTCTTCTTATGATCTTGAAATATAATTCACATACCTATGTTTAAAAAGATACGTTAAACGAGTGACCATGATGAACGTCCAGACTCTAGAAAACAGAGGCCCTAAATTGTTTTTAATCAAATGCCAAGGTCACGAGTCAAGGTCAAAATACTTCCCAATAAGTAACTGTAAATTGTCAAGTCATGTATTAAAAAATGTTAGTTTAATAGATTTCATACATGGTACTGGCATAGCATTTCTTGCACATACATAGTAAGCAGAGCTAATATTGAACTGCAGAGAGAGAGAGGGGGGGGGGGGAGTAATTCCTCATGAATCAATGATAAATTACAATCTTTATGTATCTTATTTAGTTTATTTAACTTGAACATATTTAAGATCAATGATTCAATTTCAATGTCACACGTAATTCGATTGGCAAGGTGAAAAAATGTACATGATAGTTTGAAATAACTGAAATATTCAAATATGCATTTTCTAGATATGGTAGTTATTTTGATGAATTTTGATGATATACATTTGCAATTTGTGATACATGTACAATACACAAATAGAAATAGACACAATACACAAATAGAAATCATGCACATTTGAAGAAAAAAAACGAAAAAAAAAACAATTATGCATTGATTTAATTATCTGTAACAAATTAAGAGTGTTTATGATTGAAGAACATGCATGATGCATAACAAAATGAGATTTACTTAAAAAGAATGTGAACATCAAGTTTGCTGTTTTATGATATTTTGTTACCATAGCAACAATGTAATATTAATTATCTATCAGTATTAATATTTTATCAACTATAACATTGACTTCAGTTGAATCTGTGTATAAAAGCATTTTTTTTTTCGGTCTAAAAATTTATTTATTTTGCATGGATTTCGAATTCGAAAAGAAATAGCAATTTTCGTTTCCATGGCAACCAACATGAATTCTCAAATTACACTTGTTAAAATTTGAAATCTAACATCAGTAGCAATCGGTTATTAAGATTATATACTTTGAATACATAGAAAATTGTATTTTGAATTACATTGAAAAATGCATCTCTATTGTCATATCATGACGAAATGCATCATTTTGTTTCCATGGCAACACAGCTTAGATGGTAGATTCCCAAACAGTTCTCATTGTTATATGATAGTACTATATCTAATGTATGTTGTACAATCATTTATAGATTTCAAGCTGAATGCGGGAATTTTTATCCATCATTCAAATTTGCCTCTAAATTAGCTTTTTCAGAATGTATAAAACAACCCTCTTTTCCAGACAGAATGAAAATTTAACAGAATTATTCAAACTTTTTACTAAATATCAAACTAAATAATAAAAATGCTATATAGCATCATTTGATAATGATGAAATAAAAACTCAAACAGGTTAATTCAGTATAGTTGAATGAAAAATGTCATTTTTCATGCGAAAATTGACTCTTTTGTGACCTGAATAGCATGCACGTGTTACCATGGCAATAGAGTTGCATAGCAACCAAATTATGATGGTTTTACATTACTTATGCCAGATTAAGTCGATGTGCCAAATTTGAAAAAAATCGGTGACAGTGCGTGCCGGACCCCTTATATAAATGTTTAAGTGGTATCAGAGAATGGCTCTTAATTGTCAAGAATTCCCAAACAATGTTGTGGTCAGCTTCTTCTATGCCCTCTTTATTAAATAATACTACATGCCTTTTTATAGCATGAAAGGTGAATACAATGAACAGTGGTTAATCTCATAACTCCTATAAGGTGTTTTTCAGCCTGTTAAACCTAAGCATAAAAACCTAAACATGATAATGAATTTACTAGCGTATGCTTTGCTAAGCACAGTTTGTTAATACCATTTATGTAAAGCGTAGGACCACAATGATAAGAACGCCCCCAATTTCCGGTGTAAGGGGGGTAACTGCAGAGAGGCAGGTCATTATCTGACAAATCTTCATGAATATCTGATAAGTGCTGCTAGAAATATACCACCAAAATTGTGCCATCTTTATTACATTGCAAAGTTTTCTTGGCTTTGTTTTAATTAAATATCCTTATTTCAATAGTAGAGGTTATGTAAGGCGCATATTTAGAGGGGTAGGGGAGTTCAGAAACCCACCTCCACCCCGAATTTGGTAGAAAATAAATATACCATGCTATTCTTATGCACCTCCACTACTATAATAAGTGTTATTCCCGAGGATAAATTGGGGGGAAAGTTTTCGCGTTGACCCAACCCCCTCGGCAAAAGAATCTGGGTTATCTTAAGTATACAAACGAACTGTTGCAACATCAACATATTCAGATTCTGTCTTATCAATTAAACTACGTCGACAGTTATTTAAAGTTTTATAACGCAAACAGAAGGAAAAGCCCTCATCCTAATCATGTACTACTATAAACGCACTATTTATGTAGTGTATATAAGAATATTTATATTGCAAATCACATTTTCCTCTATGAACCAACCAATTTCAGCACGCGACACAATCCGTTCACATTGACTATAAACGGATTATAAACTATCTTAAAGCACGCGACTGAGAGAGCGTAATGGTTTGAAAAAATAGAACATCTGTTACAAAGATCTCGCAGGTCACACCTTTGGATTAAGATTGTAAACTTAGGTGGATTATCATCCCAATCGTGCGGTCTCCTACCTCCTAAATACAGTGCACCTTGCAATGTTAATAAAAGACAGGGTGAGACGAAATGTGACGTCATGTCTGTATTGACGTACGCCACAATAACTACTGTGACAGAGGCTAGGAGTTCGTTTTACGCAACAAAAAAGAAGCAATGTAAACAAACGGTGTTTTAGTAAATATATATAAATATAAGAAATGAACATCACTTAGCGCGATTCACAGAATTTGCCTCAAATCCAAATCCGTTCATACTGACCACGAACAGCTCAAAAGTGATGTCTATTTCTTAAATATACCATAATACATTTCATTGCAAAATAGCTCACTTAAATCGTTTCATCATTTATGAATGTTACAATAACTAAAGTTAGCCATACTCCATGTGTATAAATAATATCTACTATTGTGATAAAAATGTTTGCATATAAATAATCAGTAATAGATACCATTCATGTAATACAACCCAAATAATGCTAACATCAAGAAGGTGTTTTTAGATTGCGTAGACGTATCGTCCTTGAACGTATAAACAATGTAAATAAAAACCGTTTTATCTCCTGCATCTAAAGAGTTATGAACGGAGGTAATCTGACCTTAAAACTGGCAGCATATCGTGGATATAAATCTGGTTTATAAACAATTGACTCTCGTCTGTTGTTTTTTCCCCGATAATTCTAGAGCAAATACCATTGTATAAGCAAACTGCGTTAGTAAATCTTGATATGGTTGTAGATTTTTTATACAGTCCACTGCATTTACTGCTTTTTAGACGGTGACTATTCATAGCCACTGTATTGTGCTATCGGCAACCCTAGCGGCAGAATTTTGGAGGCAAAAAATCAAGAAAGTGGAGTTATTTTTATTATCAAAATTATATGTGTATGATTGTAGACAGTTTTGAAAAGCTTTTTCAATATTGTTTGCTTCATACGCAAAGATAATCCCCAAATACTAGTATGTTATATTACTCGATTGAACCTCCCGCAAAAGAGAA
Source organism: Ostrea edulis (assembly GCF_947568905.1). NCBI lineage: Eukaryota > Metazoa > Mollusca > Bivalvia > Ostreida > Ostreidae > Ostrea > Ostrea edulis. The sequence continues at coordinate 77,708,237 of NC_079170.1, forward strand.
ACAACCGTTAAAATGGTAATTCTAAGTAATTTGCGTAGATAGTTAAAATCGAATTGGAATCAATTGGTCAACGTTTATAACGGCAATTGTAATTGAAGTGAAATTAACGGTAACTCTTCCAAACTTCCACTTGTAAATTGAATTCAGTAACTACCAAAAAAAAAATTATATCATTTAGTGTATTATAACCAAGACATTATATGCTGTGTGTGTGCGTGTGTGTATTTCACTATTATTATTATTTTAATATGCCCTGAAACTGATTCTTATCTAGCATACTAATGGTATATTGTGTTTTCATATTTTATGTGTACAATCAGAACAGGTAGAGTTACAGATTATATATATATGATGACGCCTTTTATATCATGGTCTTTTTAATGTTTTATCTATTTTCTATTTTTTATGTGTATAACATTCTGTTGTAAGATATATATGCATTGTAAAGCACCTTTGAGTGTACATAGTGTATGCAAATGCTACTATATGAATATGGTATTATTATTATTATCAACGACAATAGATAATTTTTGTGTGTGTTTTTAAGAAAATTTGTAATAAAGAAGTTCAACATAATCAGACCCATGACCAACTTCTCAAGCAGCAATCGTCAGCTGATTGTCAGATAGAGAACGTGGATCTCGTGTGTAAAAGAAATTAGGAAAACGTTAGTTGTCTTTGTTGAATAGGTAGATTTAGATTTTACGGCACCTATTGTGTAGAAGTAATCCCGCTTATTTTCTATAATCACTAATTTTCCCCATTATTTGTGCACAAACTCGAACACCTTAAATTTTAGTCAAAATTGCTCAACACAAAAATAAAGATATAGAATTCTGGAAAACGGAGAATAGGTTTTGTTCACCAAGATAAATGATATGAAAAAGCGTTGTAAATTCGTACATCGATTGTTTACCGACAGTTTGGTTTTACTATGAAATACATCTTAACATAGAATTCTCTATACGAGTTAAATAGATAAAAGTATACAATTAGAATTCGCAATGATTGTTCGTTTTTTGAGGACTCGATCTTCATTTTTTTCCACAAGTACACAGAGAACTATCGATGATGTTACAATGGAATAAATGTTTGTTTAAATTGTACCAAAATCGTGTATGATCATTTACAACAGTTGGTACAAAAGAATTTTTTTATAGATCTACGTTTAGGTAAATGCAATTTAGAGTGTGTATTATTGTGTATTTTTCAGCAGGAAATATATCTTAATGATAGGTTGGAGTAAAATTCTGGTCCACTTTATGCATTGTTTCTAGTCATGCTATTTTTGCGTCATTTGAAACTGACCCAATTCTGTTTCCAAATAAAAAGATTATATCGATGCTTTTAAAGTTTCCCCTCTAACTAACATGCTGCAATAACTTAAAATGCTTCTAGTTAGTTTTGCATATTCATTTTGAATTTTACATCCTCCTAATACTTTGTTGGTTAAATATTGTTTAATGTCCCACTCGAGACTGTTTCACTCATATGGAGACGTCACCATTGCCAGTGAAGGTCTAATGCAAGGCGCTTACGGCTTTTAAGCAGGGAAGGATCTTTGTCGTGCCACACCTGCTGTGACACGGGACCTCGGTGTTCGAAATGTCATCCGAAGTACCGCCCTATTTAGTCGCCTCTTACAACAAGCAAGCGGTATTGAACACCTATTATAACGCGGATCTCAACGGGACCCTATAATCTGATCGAGTCTACCTTATATAGCTTTTTGATAACTCCTACATTCTATTAGTTTGAGAATTAGTGACTCAGGAATTATTGAATAATGTGTCATATGAAAATACTTTAAACACATGAAAAATTGTTTAAAGATGAATATAAGTAATAATTTAGAATTTAAGATTATACATGAGAGAAAATAGGATAAAATTTTACAGAAAGTAAGAAACAAACACCACTGAAATACGATGTGCTTTGACTGAGTCAAAATGTTTTGAGAACATAAACATTCCATTGCCGTTGATTATTTACTTTTTAGTAGCTTTGAGTTTTCCATGATTGAGACTATACTTTAGAAAATAAAATATATTTTATTAACATATTAAGAATTATTGAACACTTTGAGAACTATTTGAACATGTGAGAACTACTCGTACATGTATTTGCGAATCTATGAACCTGAGAAATATTGTAATGATTGAAATAGAAGGAAATTATTTGAACATATGGGGATTTTTGTGAGGTTGATAAATCGTTATTGAGTTTACATGATTGAAATGACATATGATTGAGAAGTTGACATTTCATGTATACATGAGATAATTTGATAAATCATACACAGGAACGAATCACGACCAACACACTCTGTCTGAGTCAAGATATATTTATGAAAACTCGAGAAATGCACATGAAAAATGACTCATTTTAAATTTTAAATTTCTTTTGAAAAACAGGTAGTTAGGTCATTAAACATAAAAAATTGTTTTCTTGACCTGCGATCAGAAAAATAACTTTGTTCTGAGTTTAACATTTAAGTTTTGAGTGTCACAGTATGCAAAAATGATATGGATATTTCAAAATGGAAAGGCCATAGATTATAATGTCATTTTCCATTTTACAAGGTGATCATTTCTGAAATATTTCTTACAAGCTCGAAAGGAAAACAGTGTATGGATATGAGTTTCATGTTCCTCTATTCTCTTGAGAGAAAAAAGTGCTCATTTACAAGGCATAATTAATTACTTCAATTTTGAAAACCGCAATTTTAAACTATATGTACACTGAGTAGCCAAAAGTATTGCAACAAACATGGCTGACGTCATCACCATGTAAATAACAGCTGCATGAAAAAAAAAAACAACTTTCAATGAAATAAACATTATTTATTTACCTTTTTTTTCTAGTATTGTGTTGCAAAGTCTTTCTGAATAATAACTTGTCGTAGTCTTGAAGATATTGAAGCATGGAAGCTACGGATATATGTTTGAGGGAAGTCATTCCAAATTTTTGTCACTGCAGCCATTAGGTCATCCCGGTTTTTAATATCATCAAACTCACGGGACAGTTTGATTTTGATACAACGCCAGACATTTTCTATGACATTAAGGTCCTGGGACTGAGCAGGCCAGTTGAATTTTGGAATACCGTTTTCTTATTTCCAAGTATTGGTCTGTCTAGAGGAGTGGGGGTGGAATTATCGTCTTGGAAAATAAATTGCCGATTTCCAAAAAATTTGCTAACAACGGGCCATAAGTGATTATCCAGCAATTCAATATACCTTGCTGAGTTTAGATTTCTATCAACAGGTACATGAACACCAATACCATAATAGGTAATACACCCCTAAAACATACAACTTACTCTCACGGGCGTTTTGCGTTGGTTCAGACGGTAAGGTTTCCTCTTCTCAGACGATTTTCTCCACAAACTTACAGAGTTATTTTGTCCAATGACTACCTGTGTTTCGTCTGGGAAAATAACTTTCTACCACTGTTCAGATTTCCAATGTCTTTTCCTCGGCACCACAAAATTCGGCGTTGTTTGTTGACTTTAGCGATTGTAAGCGTTTTCTGAATTTTGCCCCTCCTGTATCCTTCCTGGTGTAACTTACGACGAACAGTTCTCATGGACAAATTTGTACCTTCATTCCTATTAAAAGTTGATGTAATGTCTTGAAGAAATTGTCTTCTGTTAGTTTTCAGAAAGCGATAAAGTTTCCGATCACCCCTCTCATATATCACTCGGGGCCTTCCTCTCCGGGGATCATTTTTAACACTTTCTTTTTGACGGAATGTTTTCAAAACTCGTCCAACAGTGCTTCGATGGATTCCCAATGATTCACTAATTTTTTTGTCATTAAATCCCTTTGAATTTAGAATTACAATCATTTCCTTTAGGTCCTTTGACAATTCTCTCTCATTCTTAGACATTGTTTTCATTCGATACCTTACCGGAAATCGTCTGCTACTTTGAATTACAAACTGTTCCCCATATAATTCGTACCCTAGTTAATTCGCATACCTGACATCACGACCCAAACTTACTTTGTTACGCGTCAGCAATAAAAATAAAATTTGAAGCGAGTAAAATTGTGATGACGTCAGCCTTTTTTGTTGCAATACTTTTGGCCACTCAGTGTACATGTTTCTGTTTTTGGATTGAATACATTATCTATGAATTCGTTTAACATGCTTTAACATTATTGAATTATTTTTACAAAATGAATAACCATTAATGATTCCTTATTCAGGCAGTTTTTTGTACTGTTTTAAGACACCACAGTTAAGCTTTTCGTACAGTACGGCCATCGCGGATGCCGTATTAGACCGCGCTCCCCACGTGGTATATTAATCCTTCCCGTGCTATCACTCTGCGGGATTTCATCGCGGGGCAGATTTACACCGCCGTGGTGTGAAGTACCGTTATTTACCTGTTAGGACAAACTAAATGTACGATAGCTATTTCATTCGTCGGCAGAAAATGAGTACGGCTTGCTTATGGACAGCTATCTCGCATTACACAGTTACATACCGGTGTATTAACTAAATCATTTTAGAAAAAATGAAAAATAAAATCAGGGACCTACTAAAACCAGATATACTTAGGATTTAGCATATTTAATACACCTCCGATTATTTTATTCTTAAAAAAAGGGAAAAAAACCCAAAAGAAACAACCAGCATTTAATTTTGTTTTTTATTAGTATTTTTATGCTATATTTAATTATACGGATTAAGAGTTGTGTTTTTTATAGTGACAAAATGTTACAAATAGATCTACAAATGACCGTATACGAGTGCAAGATTAATATGTGCTGTCTGTTTTAATGGTGTTTGTGTAGATTTCGAGAATTGGTTAAAAATTTATTAGTAACAAAATATTATTTTGTATGTTTTAAGAATAAAAAAAATGTAAATTTTATATTATGCTAAAAGAAAGATTTTTTGTTTTCTCACTTCAATCGAACATCGTTTATATGTACACCTGTTGGGTCCCTGCTGCACGTGTTCTTAAAACAACACACGGGGAGAAGACCCTGTGTGTATATGTTCAATGTGTCGAATACAGGATGTCAAAATGGTAATGTCGGTACTCCAGGACATGCGATCTGCTTATCAGCTTACAACTACCTATACCCACCAAATTTTACCAGTAATTAAACTAGGGTGTTTGTTTTTAACTCCTTCGTCAAGTGCTAGTTTCCTCGCTTACAACTTACTAATTCCTTTTATAACGGTACATATGAATGTCAGTATCATCAAAATTACTCTCTAATTGCATGTTAAATCAAAATTTAATATACGGTGTAGAGGAAGGTCACACATATACGAGAGGGGTGGCGTATACCCCAAAACTCAATCTAATTAAAATTAGAGGTTAGATCCGCTCACATACTCGCTACACAAACATCTAACAACATCCCATAGAGGGTCACGTCAGAGGTCAAATTTGAAACAGCCAATCAAATTTCCTCCTTCATATCGATAGGGTATTATCCCACAATTCCATGTATTGTTTACGCAAAGAAGAGAAAAAATGGCGGCAACCACGATCGTGACTTATTTATCGCGTGTTTTGTTTAAATTTTAAACTATGGCGACATCGAGGGATCTTTTCATGTATACTTCAGCAAAGATGACATTTAAGTAACTGTTCTTGTTCATTTTCAAAGCCTCGAGATCAAATATATTCAAAGCGGTTTTAATCGCTTCCATTTCTTCATCGGTCGCGATCTTTGATAAGTAACCAAATACAGTATATAATGAGGATTTTCATTGGATGCCGATGACATTCCACCTTTGTAGCGATTGGTTAATTTTTCATGCAAATTTGACCTCTGACGTGACCCTCTACGGGATGTTGTTAGATATTTGTGTAGCGAATATATGAGCGGATCTAACATTTAATTTTAATTAGATTGCCCAAAACTGTGTTTTACTTGTTATCTACTTTTTGGTATTATATTACCTCCTTTAAAATATGCATTGCGTTTTTTCCCCTCTCTCTCAGATGTTCAAAGCCCCCAAAATGTAATTAAAATTTGAGAATTTGGATCTAATTAATATTTTATTTTAATTAGATTGATGCTTTATTTGTATTGATTACCAAGCGGTGTTTGTGTGGCTAGTCTAATGTTGTCTTAGCAGTTTCACGGGTAGAGCGTGCGCTGATCGAGGTATGGGGCGTTGAAGCAGACAGGAAGTGTTATGTAACAGATATACACATACCCGAGACGTTCTCTACACAATGAAACCTGTTACGTTGGGACGTCTTCACAATGTCTAGAAGAGAAAATGTACTGTGTTAGGTATAGCTATAGGGACACCTATATAATACTATCTTTCGAATTGGGGAAAATGGTTTGGAGAGAATATTAATCTCTCTCTCTCTCTCTCTCTCTCTCTCTCTCTCTCTCTCTCTCTCTCTCTCTCTCTTTCTCTCTCTCTCATATTTTCTAAAGATTAAAATTTGCTGATGCAAGGTTTTCCTTTCCCAACTTTGATATAGATTTATATTATCCATGTTTTGTTTTTAAATATTTGTACAAATACATTGTATAGCATTAAATTCCTGCAAAAGAATGAATATGTGATAGATACTGACAGGGATAATCAGTTTTCGTGAAGTTACCTTTGCCGTTTTACGGATAAAGCGTATATATATATGCAATTGTATATGGTCATCTTCCGACATTGGTATATGGTAATCTACCCTTATATTGAATGTGTGGTTCAATAAGGGTAACATGAGAAGTTTTTATAAAATGTGTTTTACAAGCGATGCATGCACATGTATATGGCAATTTAATGATTTATTTATAGTATTGCTGAACAAACAATCTGTTTTTAGTTTATGATCAGTATGTATATATGTGTATTTTTTTTTTACGTTAACGAGAGATAACTCGCGTTTGTTGATGGCATTAATCATCCACAGGTGAGACCGCGGCGAGAACAGCGGGACCGCAGGGGAGCGCAGGATATGCAGGGTTACCTGATATATACCGCGGTAGCTCTATCCCGCGGGGGGAGCGAGGAAAATACGGGATCCGCGCTGACCGTACTGTAACCCACGCCACTATCTTTCGGTACTATCATTACTTTGATTAAAAGTAATATTATCCCCGGAAAACCAATATGATGAGCGAAAAACAATAATAAAACAGTTCTTTTTTTTAAAAGTTTAAGATATTTCCTACGAAACAGATTTTTCATAGCTGAACAATACATACGTAATAAAACATACATATTGTATTGTCAGAAATCAATTTACATATTAAACTATCTATATCATTATAAAATATCATCCACGCACTCAGTAGGTGCTAGGTGTTCTGTGCTAGATGTAAGTTTGTAGTATTTGTGCGATATATTTTAAATAATTCATTTTACACATTAGACAAGCTCTTAAAAAGCATTAAGGATTACCCTTATCAGCATATAGCAACAAAGGACTTACTGACTATTGATATTATGTACATGTATTATCAGCAAAATGTACCTTATTTTCATTGGTTTTATTTTATCAAAAGTACAAACTTTCTTTTACAATACTTTACATATAATTGCACATGCTGTTATTTTGAGATGGTGTTATGTCAGTGTTTAGTTTAATATGTGGTGAATGAAAATAATAATTCGAATTTTAAAACAAGAATGACATCACACGGTGGTGGGGGCTGTGTAGAGATTATATTTCATATTAATTGAATGTTTGAATGTCAGATCAATGTTGTATGATGATATCAGATATCGTGACACACACAGGAGTCATGTAGGCATACCAGACGGTGTACGTCCTCCGAGGAAGAATGTTGTGTTTGGTGTTGTGCGTTGTATTCCTGTTTCATCCATTACTAACGGATTCTTCAGGAATCAAACCCCATGCCTTTGTCAAAAGTAAGAATATAAGAATCCTATTTATAGCATTCTACATGTACATACATTACATTCACCAGGGTGCGTATTGATAACTTTTAAAGATAATATATAAGTGTATTTACATCAAACCATTTTAAATGAGTTCCATATACCACGATGTGTATGTATAACAAATTGAAATAATCGATAATATTCAGTGTGATGAAATAATTAATTTCAAATTAGTCAAACTCGTAAAACCCATATTAGATCTACCTGGAATGTATCTCGGTATGTTTTTATTCGTATACATGTGCACAATCATATTTAAAAAATCTAAATTCTTCAATGTTAAGAAACAATTCAGACGGAATAAGATTTGAAATGTTGCATTATGTGCTCTTTTCCTGAAATATTTTTTCATTACACATCTTTTCTTTCACACGTTTTCTCACTCAACAGGTGAGGTTGGCTCTTTTCTGAAGCATGCGCCATGGAAACACACCGATATGTCCGCTTCTATCAGCGGTCCCATGATTTTGACTCTACAGTCCAAGTATAAGTTAGGCGGTGGTCTCGTTTTCAGAAAGAAATGTAAGTATATAGTTGACGACATTGTCAAGAATTAGACTTGCTGTTTAAGAAGCGATGTTTTATTGTACGTACATATGTGTACTATTTTTAATAAGAATGTAATCAATGAATCAATAATTACTATTCTTTAACGATAAAATATGTATCCACGAGATTAAAAAAAAATGGATGAAACAAGTAACTGTCGCAACATACTTCTGTGATTATATATATTCAGTCAAACACTACTGTTAATGAATACCGGTGGGTTTTATTTTTGGAGTACAAATATGGTGACAGTGCCAGTTTTCATTTTTCTAAAGTCAGATTTTACTTAGAGTTTGGCACAAATCCCAACCACTCGAAATAAAGTATGCACTAAACGTGCTTATTTCTAAGAAGAATGTAATGTAAGAATTATATCTTCTCTGTGTGTATTTGTGTTGTCTTTAATCCATGGAACACGCAAACCCCTTTAAACAGTCTACATCATGTCGATTCCCAACATTGCACTGTTCAAAATGAAGACTTCAAAGGATTAGCAATTCATTTCAAGATGAAGAATTGAAAATATTAATCACACTGAAAATTGTTCTAGAACAAACATATAATACGAGAGGATTTATAACTTTCATCTGATATGGTCAATACACATTATACTGGTATTAATGAGTTCATTTCTCATTTATAATATGGACATAAAATCAAACTCAGGGCACTGTTATGAACAATAAGAAGAGAACACATATTTGTTTGGAGATGAAAAACAATGCATTGTTTGCTTATATAACTGGAATTATTGTATTGTCCCATCACATAATGCAGCATGATAATGTATCGCTAAAATATTCAAACACTTGCTAGATCCTTTAAGTAGTTATGATCAAATACGATTTTCCCAAGACAAAATACAGTAGAATATGCTTTTGATAACTTTTTACTCCAAGGAATTAATATTGATAGATGAAAAATTGAAGCATTTTGATTGAAGATCTTTATGTTCCTCTCTGTCAAATCCCTTGAAAATGGCATATACTTTCCTCTGTATCACAATTAACATCCTGCACGATTCATTTAAGCTTAATCGAGGGTGGTAGACAAGAATATCCATTATGATCTTTCATTTTACTGTTCTGTTCAGAAATATTTTCAATGAAAAAAACACCCCAAAAACATAAAACAACGAATGTTCAAGAAATTGAAATTGATAATAATTCGCACAATAAAGGGGCATGAGCACAATTTGAGCTACATACTTTAATTTTTTTCTTTTTCTAGTTTTATTGTTTAAAATGCTTGTTAATGGTCAACCAAACTTTGAATATCAGGTGTTGAGTTTCAAGTAAGATGCAGCATCCGCAATTCTTTGTTATGTAAACAAGGCTCGTGTCATGTTTTTGTTTACTTATAGATGTTTTAATAAACAAAAGCATGTTTAAAGCACAATGAGATGTACCAATTACTAGAAACTGTTCAATATGCTTTAAATGAAACTTTTACTATTATGTTTAACCTGCGTAAACAAAAGCATGGTACGAGCCTTGTTAACATTACATGGAATTGTGAGCTGAATTAAAATTACTTTACGCATACCATAGTTAGTTTCTCATTTTTTAGGCATTTGAAGTGATTGGGTAGTTTTTTTATTTGGTTAAGACCCCTTTCTATATTTATGGTATCACAGAGTTCAACGACAAATGGGCTTAGCCCTGTGGTTAAAATAGGTAGTGCCAGTTCCATCGCCAAACGCTCAGCACCAGGTGTGAACGTTAAGAGTTTTCAGAGATGACCTTAAAACGGATGTCCCGTGTCACAGTCGATGTGACACGCTAAACAACCCTCATTGCTCAATGGCCGTAAGTGTCGAGCAAAGGCCTAAATGAAGTCCTCCCCCGGTCTTGGTAACGTCTCCATATGAGTGAAAAATTCTCGAGAGAAACGTTAAAAAAGATACAGTCAATCAATATGCCTAAAGGTATCACGGTCGACAGGGGATGCTTACTCCTCCTAGGCACCTGATCCCACCTCTGGTGTGTCCAGGGGTCCGTGTTTGCCCAAGTATCTATTTTGTATTGCTTGTAGGAATTATGAGATTGATCACTATTCGTTATCTTCACCTTGCATTGAAATTATTTAACGAATCAATTTGTTAATGCTTCGTTCAAGCAAATGGCACTCTTACAGATGCGTCCCAGCTTTAGATCGTATCCCATACCTGAATGTATACCAACTGATTAGAAGCGGCATAGAAATATCATTATAGATAGACAATTTCATTAGAAACATTGTTTAACTTCGATGATTAAACCAATAATTGATTACAGCAATTTATTTAGATCTTCAGTTCTGCAAGCAATAGTAAGTTCAAACTAGCACTATGAGATACTGAAAACAATTGGTGCCTTTTGATTATGCACAATACCTTGTAAAGGGTATGGAGTATATGAAAGGTGAAGGTAACGAACGGTGATTAATCTTACACCTCCCATAAAAATTACAAATTATACTTCGTCGGGTTTGTAGCTAATTGAAGTGAAGAAAACAAACAATGATCAATATCATAACTCCTATAAGCAATACAAAATTAAAATTTGGGCAAACACGAACTTTTATGTAGCAATATTTAATTAGTGCTTGTGTATCGTACTATATCTCTCAAATGGTTTAATGTGCGAACTAATATTCTGTGTAAGTTGAAGATAACGGAGATGACCATAAAACGGATACCCCGTGTCATATTAGGTGTGACACGCTAACGAACCCTCAATGCTCAATGGTTGTTGTAACTGCCGAGCATAGGCCTATATTTAAAGCCCTTCACCGGTATTGGTGACGTCTCCATACGAGTGAAAATCATCGAGAGGGATGTTAAACAGGATAAAATCAATCAATCAATCAACAGAAAACTTTGCATGAAGAAGCAATACCACGTTCTTACTCGGTCATCCTCACTACAAATTTTGAGATGGTACACATTGTTTATTAATGTTGACGGTGGTATAACTCTTGTGAAATTTCTACTGACATAACGCATTGCTTATGAATTCCTCTATTCTTCTATGTGCAGCTACACAAGTCATTTAGGGAACACTGCTATTTTAAATGACCCTCATTGACTGCAGAAAAAATCTCGAAAAAAGGTCGAATAGTTTTTTGTGTATTTTTGCTCACCGCGAATTAACGACAGAATATATCACGTAACGTATCTAACACTACGTCCCATTACGTTCTTTGCGCCATAAGCGTCCGTGTTGTCAACAACTCCATTCATCGGACAAATCCATAATGATATATTTTCAATTTTCTATGAGCTGTTTGTGTTTCAGACTTCTTAATGCTATCGTATTTTAATTTCTGTAAATTTTATTTGTGCCTGATTCATATATTCGACGTAAAACGCCATAGGGTACGTTTGATATGCATGCTAATATAAACCCTTGCATTGCATTTTAAGGAAATAATTTAACGTTGAGCTGTCATCAACTTTGTCCATTTTAAAATGAAACACAAGAAAATGATATGCATGCATTGATTTGTGAATATTTCTATTCTTCACCAAAAGTTCCCGAAAAGTACAAAGACTGCTCAGAAATTTTGAAAATGAAGCCACACAGGAAAAACAGAGACGGTGTATATACCATTTATCCCACTGAAAGAATGAAGAAAAGGGCGTTTTGTGACATGACAACAGAAGGAGGGGGATGGACGGTAAGTCAAATATTTATAGCTTTTGATGATAACATTAATTCTTCAAAATGACACAATGAATTAGATCGCTTGAAGATAATTAACTAGCACAAGCCGGTAACGTATAATCGCTCGACATAAGTATTCGTTGCTGACCTCAAAATGGTGGTTGTTTGTATACATAAACTACTCAATAAGAACTACTCTCCTGATGTTGTCTCACCTTAATATTTAGTAAGATGACCTTTCATTTTAATAACTTCTTGTAGCCGTATCAAAATTATAGATCGTAACCGACAGATATAAACCGGTAGGTTTTCCCAAAATAGTTTGACTTCCGTAATCACCTGATCTCGTGAATTGATGTAGTTAAGTTAGGTTTAAAAAATCATCGTAACCTTACGGCAGCCTATTTTAAGTTAAGATTTTTTTTTCACAAGTTACTGTCTGTCAACTATTAAAATAAAAATAATTGCCTTCATGCTGTTTGTTGTTCCAGATTTTTTTGAAAAAACATGAAAACAAACCTCCGCGTCCTCATTACAGTTTTCAAGACGAAAGCGAAGTTGAACACTAGACGTTTTCGAAAACATGTAATCTTCAGTTGACAGACAAAACAAAGAAAGTTCATTGGGAATATTCCAAATGTCTACATCCAAGAATACCTTTTAGGATACCACAAACACATTTTGACATGGGGAAATTTTAAGTTCAATCTCCACACACAAAAATGTTGAAATATGTGACGTCATGGTCTTTCGCTTTGACATCATAATGCAAATGATAAAGTGGCGGATATAATATTAAAGAAATTGTTACAGAAAATACAAACCGCATCTAAAATTCGAGTAGCAACCGCTCTCTTGTGGTTTTCAATTTCAACCCCTCGTGCATTGAATGGTAAGAATTTATGATGAAATGAACCTGAGCAGTAACAAACGATCATCCCCCTTCTTCATTCATTATTTGAAGCCTATGGAATATTTCATTTTTGGACAGTAATTTTATACCATTGTGATGTAAATTTGTTTTTCGGCTTCCCCTCCACCACTTTAAAAAACGATCTTATATATCTAGACCTTAAATTTGAGCCATGTTGCCAAAAGCTTGAGACCAAATGCTTATGATCAACTAGATCAATTATAGGCTTTTGAATGAGTCTCAGTGTATCCTTACAAAAACCAGGGGATATATCCTAACACGCTTTAATATTTAACCTTTGCATTAGATGTCCGGATGTTGTACTATAATAATATGGTATTGTTCTAATTTATTCTTTGAAAAATACACCAACGTAACACTATGATTATTAAACATTTATAGAATTTCAGGATTATCTCAGCCTTGTTATTGACCTTTTTTCTATATGCATTCAACAGGGGATAGGCGAGGGTCAGAATGACAATCCCTGTGCTTGAAAGAAAATAAATAGTTATTTGAATCTATGCATAGATGTAGGGGTACATAAGATTTACCCCCTCCACCTGGTACAGCATATATATATTTGTCTATTCCCAATGTACTTCTACTTTTAGAATGCTAGGGCGCGCTTGCTGTCTCTTCACCGACCATAAAGAGTACACCTTTCCGTGGTGTACACTTTTTGTTGTTCACTCACTGCACCCTGTACAGCACAATTGCAATGGCAAATGCACCGAAAAGTTTAATTTGGCTGAAAAATGGCGGAACTGAAAATTTGCAGATGTCTCTCTCGAATATATGTACATATTAAGAGGGCAATTCCAATATATTATAGTTATGTCAATTCGCCTATAGATTGATGTGCATTTTCAAATTTATAATAGTTTAAAATGTATTAAAAGAATATATGAAAACTATTCATATTTCAAAGGCAATTATGAAAAACGCAAGTTCGGCGACTAAAATCAACAAATATTTTTGAAGATGACCTATTTTTCAGATGTATGTAGGCATAAATAGATGTACATTAAAACACATTTCCCTACAAAAATATTCTTAGATTCTGGTAAGGATTTATTTGGCAATTTATTTGCATTATAATCATTCATTCTCCATTACGCATCTTCTCAGCTGTTGAACGCCAATATTGAATAAACACGAATTTTTGCATCATAATGCTCCTTTGTGAACCCACATTGGTTAAATAAATATTCTAATTATGATACCGACTAAGAAATATTGAAAGCGAACGTAACAAATGTGCTTGCGCATCGTCAGATAGTATGTTAAGAATATTTCGTAAGTTTGTACTTAAGGCCAGATGATATAAACAAATTGTTCTACCTTTAGCACTGAAGAGTTCCCATGGTAAAAAAATACTTTGGTTGGTTTTGGTTTTCTCATTTATAGTTGTTTGGAACTCTTCTGTGTTTTAAGAGCAGGAAAGGGGGTCAGTAAACAATGTAAACAATTGTGATGCCAGAATCATTCAGGAAAAAATCAGGAAAAATTATTAGTAAAAAACGTCATCAAAGGTTACAGAATGCTAAAAAAGGTTATGCATTATCCCTTGGACATAAGATAGTGAATGTTGATGCCAATAACAACGTGGTGATCGAGGAGAAGTTGGATGAATCAAGAAAAAATTGTTCGTCTGGTGATAATTCACAAGAATGCCTAGGAAATGAAGAAATGTATCCATCTGATGCATCAGAGAGTGAGGAATCGGAAGAAGAGCATGAGAAGATGATTTGTTGGAGACGAGTTATGGAACTTGGAATTCTAGTGGACAATTTGGAAAAAGGTTGTACTGCGTGTGGTAGACCACTAGATTTAACAACGCATAAGACATTGTGAGGACGAAAAACGGTATGGTCTTGGATCATTGCTATATATAAGATGTCAGCAGGAAGCATGCAGTTATCTTTCTCCTGTTTCTACTGGGAAACTTGACATAATGCAGAAATTAATGTAAACTGGCACATCAAAGAGATCCTGTATTAGGCATTTCTTTATTTTTTTCAGAGATGGATAGCAAAGGAAAACCAAGAGTGACAAAAAAAAAACACCAAAAAACAAACAGTAAAATCATAAATGCCATTGTAAATTATTTTCAGAAGTTGTAAAATTTTACTCTTATATTATGGGAGATAACTCTTCTTTGTCTTGAGAAAATCAGCCAATGTGATATTTACAAATTTGTTTCTACTCAGAAAATTCACCCCGAATGGTATATGATTTTTAAGTTTATATTACACTTTAAACATTAAGTCAACATATTATGAAGTTTATTTTAATTTGTAAACCTTTACTGAGGGTGCAATGTCCATATATGTAATTTTATTGAAGCAGCAATTGATATTTTCCAAGTGTAAAATTTGTAATGCATTAATATTTTACATGTTATGTTGTAAATCTAATATCAGTACACTCTGTTCTCCCTGACAACCATTTTTTGAGGTATAAAAAAGGTAAACAGATGAAAAATAAACTAATTTACCATGATAACTATTGTTTTGTACTTTTTTTTGGAAATATGGAAAATATTTCACTCTCCAAGTCAAAGGGGAAAAGAATTCAATGAATTATCCACTTTTATAAAAGAATGACATCATATAAAGTCTCTTCGAAAGAAAAAAATTGTTTGTATCATCTGCCCTTAAGTATATAAATTACAAGTGAAAACCAATAACCGACCTTGCAATCGAATGTATGTTTTGAACGCATTTCAAACTCCGGGAAGCCTTAACATAGCTGCGTTGGAAAATACTCTCAAATCTTTGGAAATTTTATAACACATATTGAAAGAAAATATACAGTTTCAATTCGTAGCTGAAAAAGAAGAAGTGTACCACAGCATGCTTTACAAATAAAATTAGAAAATTAAAATGTTTTGTTCACAAACATGAAATAGTAAGAATCTGCAATTCATTAAGTTACTGATTTATTTCTTTATTTATATACTTTTGCAAAACATGTTAGGTAAAATGTATGTCTATATCTTCATACAGGGGATGCTTACTCCTCCTGGGCACCTGATCCCACCTCTGGTGTCTCCAGGGGTCCGTGTTTGCCCAACTGTTTATTTTGTATTGCTTGTAGGAGCTATTAGATTGATCACTGTTCGTTATCTTCCCCTTACATTAAATCTGGCATGTTTTGAAAAAAAAATTCAGGTAACAATGCCATACATGATTTAACAAAAAGCGGGAAAATGAAACTAAGAATAGATATGAAAAAGTTTAACAGGGAACAAGGATTTGTACAATACTCCACGTTTGTTGTCGGAAGTAGATCGGATAAGTACAGGCTGAAAGTAACAGGATTCCGGGGATCATTCGGAATGAGTAAGTATTTCTTGTTATTAATACGTATCACCATTTCCATAAATTAATTAATATGCTGATAGTTTATGAGATGGCGCAATAGAACAATATAACAAAATGATGTGTCTCTACAAGACACTGTCATATTTCTGAAGAGATATATAATATAAAGTATTCTGTTCATAGAGTATACAATTTGGGGGTAGATCACATTACAGAAATAAGATTAAATCATTTCAAACAAATTTATGTAATTCTGCCATGTTCTTTACATAGTGTATACAACCTGGGATTGAACACATCATAGGACTTACACAGTTAGTTTTGAAACATGCTATATAACTATACCATATTCTGTACATGTAGCAAATTATCCCAACATAAACGAATTGGTTCCCAAAATGAACTGCATCCCCGACATCATGTTTCCAAAGTCATCTACACAGAAATATTCATATCTGCCTTTCTTTTTATACCCATGATCGATATGTACTGACATAACAAAAACATATTTTGATATCACTTTGTTGATATAATATCTTTACAACATTTCTTACACAGAGGATTCCTTTGCTTATCATAATGGGATGAAATTTTCCACAAAAGACAGTGACAATGACCGTTCGAGCAGTAACTGTGCCGTATCGTATGGAAATGGATGGTGGTTTAACACTTGTCATCATAGTAATCTGAATGGTGTATACTATAGAAAACCAACGGTTAGTAATAACGGAATGACCTGGGAACGCTGGGATAACAAACGCAACTGGGATTATTTGAAATCTTCAAAGATGATGATCAAACCAAAGACATAAATGTAATTGGATATGTTCCATGCTGACTAATAAATTCTTAGAAACTCAACCACTCCATTATTGTAATTGTAACCTTTCCATTTTTTCTCACAGTTCTGCCTATTTACTCTTCGCCAATAGGAACCACGATATACCTTTCCCCAAAGAAAATATATCTTGTGTTATTTCGTGGAAATGGCCAATTAAGTAGTTCCTATTAGTTTACACCTTAACATAGAGAGCGCACCAACAGGACTGGTGTTACACGACCAGACTACGTTATCACTATATCTTTCATATTTTTGATTTACCGGTATTGGTAACAGGGAACTTCCGGGTTTCATTCACGATCCTGACACTTTGTTTAACTTGCGACATTTAACGTAGGTAGTGACATTTCCAAAACCAAGTGTTCCGCTTAACAGATAACAGAGACAGTTTTGTTAACAAAGATATTCCTGTTACATTTGGCGTCAGCACAATCAAGAACTCTCACTACTACCGTCCTGAGATTCATACAAAAGTCGACATTTTACTCTAACGCTGGCGACCTCTTTACACAATTGCAACAATTTCCAAAAGAAACAACATACAAACAAAAAGAGAAGCAAGAAGTAACTAAACATGTTAACACTTGTAAAAAATATTTGAGCATATTGAACTTAAAGAAAAAATTAGTAAAAGCAAAGTTATATGACAATGCGAAAACTACTGCAAAACTTTAAAAATGGCGATAGATCGCATTGTAGTTAAGAGTAACTTGCGCGCAAATCGATATACATTCGCAAAGCAACCCATACGCACAAAGTAATTGGCCAGTACATTAAAAGTTCATTGACATATCACTGTAGTAAATTTCGTTAAGGAGGTTTGCTCTCCTGAGTTTTGTAGAATTGACATTGTGTAGGAGTATTTTATTGGTGTGTACATGGAAGGGAAATGATCAAATGAAAAAAGAAACACAATTGGGTCATAACGCTTGTTGTAGAACTATTTTTGCACTTAGGATTAACTATCGATTGATTCACATCAACTCGATCAGTCTAAATATATTGGTATCACAACATAAGCAACAAAAACTAGTAATAACATCAAATAAATATGCACTTATCTCTCGAAGCTGAGTTAAAGCTTTCCTCATAAATACCAGTGCTGTAAAAATAGACTTTACCACACTGGCACATTACATTACGTCACAATGAAAAATACGTCATGATGAAGGTCATGACGTACATATCTACATTCCTTTTGTGTATGGAAATGTCAAACTATTTTTTTTTCGTTATTTACCAACGCTGTCAAACAATAAACAGCAATCGTGTAAAAGTTTCTGTCAAATGGATTATATTAATTCTCTTTGATATTGAAATATTTTCAATTTCTTCCTTATATAACATACATGCTAAAGTAATATCCATATTATATTGTGATCTTGATATCACCCCTAATCTGCCCGTATATAGTGACTTTCACGATGAACTCATTTCCATAAACAGAGTCTCCGTACATACAAATTTCATCATTGGCACGGGACCCCGAGGTTTTTGAATGAAAGATGTTTGATTTATCTGAAATGTGAACTTCATTGCAAAAGGAAAGTTAGGGGAGCAAGTTGTGGCTTCAATAGAAAACATGTTTGCATGCTATATTCAATTTCGTGTATGCAAAAATCGCTGCACCTTGAATATTCAATGCAAAAATTAAACATGTTACAAGTCACGATAAACTTGATCGAATCACTTTTCAAATTAAAAAATTAATATGCTTTGAAGTTATATTAACTTCAACTTGCATTGATATCTGGATATCGTGCCAATTCAACGATTTATACATACACGTTACGGTTTTATCTTGATATTTGATCACGTGATATACAGCTGATGTTGAGACTGTCGGTCTGGTGGAAAACGTATGGGAGGTCAATATTCACTTAATTATATATACACATATTTCTTTTTTGTATATAAGGGTTGTGTGTACAGATTTGTCAAAAATTGATCTGTTTATAATGCTTTTTTCCCCTGACATATTTCTATGGCCCTACTTAACACAACTGCACTTCTAACAATGACTGTTATGCTTGTAGAATGGAAATAAACAAATACTTTTTTGCACTTGATATACTGACAAAAGTCACCATATGACATTATAGAGGTCAAGAGATAGTAGGAATATTATAATTTGTTTTAATTGCGCATACAGACCTTGGACAAAAAGTATTCACACAATAATGACATAACTTGAACTGACATCGCCCGATGTATTAATGTCCCATATATTAAATGTAGCTCCTAGAGCTAGCATTTCTAGTGACATTATAGATTCTTTGGACATTTTAAAAGTAGATGACAGAGCTACTCAACTAAGATTGAACCATCTTTCTACTATATTGCATGGTAAAGCCCCACATTATCTCTATGATCAATTTGTTCTAAACCATAATAATACTAGAAGTGATACAAACAAAAAATTCATCATACCTAAGATAAAAGGCAAATAGTCTTCTTGTTTTTTGTTTACAATGCTATCAAAGATTGGAATAATTTACCTTTAAATACAAAAGAGTTTGCAACTAAGCGATGTTTTAAAAAAACTATAAAGTCCATATTAGCCAACAAGGCAAGGGACATAACCAGATAACATGTCCATATTCGTTTAATACTTACTAGTGATTTTATCACTAGTATATTTTATCTCTTTAGTATTCTAGTATAAAATGTCTGATGTTTGTCATTTTCCAATGCATTATGCAACCATTAATCAAAACCTGCCAAAATTCCTATTATTAGTCATGTAATATTTCTTCTCTTTGTCTGTTGATCATATATATTGTATAAATTTAAGGACCCCATTGGAAATAAGCTAATCTAAGCTTTTATTGGTTATCCTTAGATTAGGATATCATAATTTGTCATGTTATTCATACAGTCACTAATTCTTTAAATGTGCTATAAATTATGCCAGGGTTCAATTTGTTACTTTAACTTTACAATCATGATATTCTGCAATATTTTATACCTGAATAAAATGAAATGAAATGAAATATGATTTCTTTTTGTCAGACACTGAAAACTGTTGACTCTGATATACCCAACATTCTACCAATTTCTGCATAACTAATGCCCCTTTTGAACCAATGTGATGATGTTTTCTTTAGAACCAGTGCTCAGTCGAGACAATTTGCAACCCATCGGTAACCATCTACGAATATCTTGAAAGTTTGTTTAAAATTCATTAGGAGACGGGAAAAATATCACTATGCCTTACCTGTATTCCAACGGTACATACAGAAAACAAAGTTTAACACAACAAAAGACTGTCCGGGGAAAATATTAATTTTCGGACTGGCGTCTGCTTCCGCTGTTTGATCTACCGTGCGAATGATTTGTCCAAGGTCTGTAAATAACAAAATACTGCCTTAGAATATATAATGGATATAATTAGAATGGTGTTAAAAAAAGTGAAGGTGGTCACAAAGTAACAACATATTTGGAACTATGAGGTCAGAAACACCCATTTATTTTATTGCGAGGAATAGTGGTGTAAAGTGTAAAACTTTTAATGCTGTTGATTTTGGAAAAAAATCAAGTTCAGATTTGCAAAATGTTCTTTACAATTTTTAAGACTAATACGTTTTGCAAAATTTCATTTTGAATTACTCTTTCACGGCAGTTAATATTTTGTTAGGATTAAAAGTAGTGGCTTGGTAGAACATTACAAAAAATGAAGCCATGATCTTCTGAAATACAGTTACGTTAGGCCATTCTTTACATACTGTTTTTTGAGTACGTATAACGTCCGTTTTTAACATCTGTTGTCTTCAGAAATCTATATATACCCAATCCTTAATTTTGTTTTTTTTTATAGGACTTATGAGATTGACAAAAATTCGTTATCTTCATTTTTGGTGACGATTAATCCCACAAACAAGACAATGATTGTTAAAAGTTTCGTCAGCTAAAACCAGTGGATATTTTTCATGTAACCTATCTGATTCTTTTATGTATTATTAAACACAGAAGGATATATAAATGGAACTTTTTTTCATCAACAATTAATTTGGCGAATGCATGTCCTCTAATTTTCTCTAGCAAAACCTTCAGAGATTGTTACGCGACTAACTTCAAAATACCTTAATTCTTAGAAATACTGTGTAATATGAATGTTAGAAATAATTGCCTTGGTGTGGATATAAGAGAGTAGCAATTATCTAGACCTGGGTCTCACAGAGAATCTGATCAATTGATAGAAAAAAAGAGCATTGCATTTGTCAATCATATCAATTGTGTATATATTTGCAACATAGAGCACATGCGTAACACATATGACGCAGTTGTACATCGGGCTAAACCCGTTGATTATCGGTAACATTTTGGATTATGTTTTGAAGCATATGTTGGGTTTATCACCTAACATTTTTACACGAAATTTTGTGCGAACCATCGTCGTTCAGAGCTGACCAGTATCGCACGTGAGCGTTACATCATGGTTGGACTTCATGGTTGGATTCTACACTAATAACGATTGAAGATAATTTGTAGATGACGATGACTGTCAGTTTCCTTCAATTTGTACTACTCAATCACAATACAATGCAATTAACTGTGGGTGTGAACTCCTGAAAGCAATACAAAATAGGGAGTTGGGCAAACCCAGACCCCTGTATATATCAGAGGTGGGATCATCTGTCTAGAAGGAGTAAGTATCTTCTGTTGACCGGTT
This sequence comes from Ostrea edulis, assembly GCF_947568905.1. Taxonomy (NCBI): domain Eukaryota; kingdom Metazoa; phylum Mollusca; class Bivalvia; order Ostreida; family Ostreidae; genus Ostrea; species Ostrea edulis. The sequence goes on from NC_079170.1 coordinate 77,730,080, forward strand.
TCACCCGTCTTGAGCCCTATATCTTGATCAGGTAAACAGAGTTATCTCTAGCCAAAACCAATGCTGCAAGAACCACCTAACAATCGGCATGAAACACATCGGACAGCATTTGATTCATTGGAAAATATAAACTTTTTAGTTTCAATAGTTTACCTTTTCATCCAGTGAACAAATTCCTTTGAAATACATTTCTATCATGCGTAAAATTCAAATAAACAAAATACAAATGCAGATGGCGTGATACGAGGGTAGACATACATGTACCTTATATACGTGTCTCTATCTGTTATATTGTCCAATTGCAAGTAATTTAACCACCATGTTAGTTACTTGAGAAATGATCGAATATTTAACACCCTTCACCTTGATATGTATATCAACTGCCTTAGAAAGGCGATGTAAAATGAAAGTTTTAGTGATCTAAAGAACTTGAATTAATGTTGACATAATTGCACGTACATGAATATACTATTTTAAATTTTGGACTATGGGTGATTTCATTTAGAGCTACTACTGTAGGATTGATCTATTTATGAAAATTTGCCATTATATGATGACCATATGCTATTACACATGTAAACTGGTTTAGTAAATTTGATTCTTGTCTTATCCGTGTTTTAGAATAGTTTCCTTGCTTTACTTTATTGTAGATAGGGGTGTTAAACATATTATTACCATATTTCCGTAACACATATACGAAGGGAAAATGTAATTTCTTCACAGATACTGGAACGGGCGTAACGATTGAAAATCTAGACATTAAATCATCATATTCAAAGTCTCATGAATGTGCGATGCTGTAAAATGAATCTGAGAAATTCTTGGTGATTTAGAAATATGACATTCAAGATTGGAATAGTTTAGATTACTAACAGTAATGAATCTGAAATAAATTCTGGAAGTTTAGTCGGTCACAACTGTCCCTCTGTCCAGATAATTAAAATGTAACTGACGCCGCTTCATTAACGATGACATCATAGCCGACAAATCTGCTGTAAGTCTCATTATAGGCTATGACTAAATACTTGTTTGTGGCCTTGTAATATAAAAATTGCAATCACTTAATAGAATACAAAATCATAATACATGTAATACTAATATATTCACGTTTGTGCCCCATTCAGCAGATGTAGCAATGACCTCGTTGTGTTGCGTGTTTGAAATGCACGAAGACCAAATGAGTGCATCCAATTTCTTACATTGTTTGTAGCCGACTATGAACATAACATTTCAACATTTCAATTTCAGTTATTGTTGCAAAACTAAACATTTTGTGATTTATTGTGATACTTCCCTTTGCTTTGCGATATATTTTTGGTCATATTTGGTTCTTCAATCTATTCAAGTTCTGCACAGGTATAAAGCACATATTCAACAGATTTGCGAGTCAGTAAACCAAGGTGCATATAATTAAACACATTGTGTGATATTTATTCAGGAATATTTTAGGACAGCTTATCAAAATCAACGAAACCGCTAATATATCCCGGAAATAATCAATGCTATCTACAGTTCTTAATCTTTAAAATCTAATTATCCCGTTTGAAACCGGAGGAGAAAACACACGAGATTTATTGTGAAAACAGTAAACATGTTAAATTACAAAAGTGTCTATATTTTATACCCTGATCATCCTTAGGTGCCTATTGCAACATGTGTTATTGTTCTAAGCATACCACCATGTTTAACGTAGTATTATCATCCTGATTATTACAATCCTACGACCACGATAGCGACAAAAATGAATGTGCAATGCGTCAATCCTATCAAGATAGTTTTATGAAAGCGATGCATGGATTTAAAGTGTTTTCGTCAATATACCTCCAAAGAACAAACCACTATCACAAAAACAACGTCTATAAAACCATTGATGTGTGACAATAGATTATGTAAATGCAGAAGAAAGTCAAGATGTAAAGAGCAAGCCTACAGCAAAACAAGATATCAATAGAAACTATCATTCATAAAAACATAATCCTTCTATATAAACTCAAACACAATATATTTTCAATCTGAATACTAAATGAGGATACGTGCAACGAACTATGATCAATCTCATAACTCCTATAAGCAATGCAGAAATGAGAGTTGTGTAAACACGGATCTCTGGATATACAGAGGTGGGACTGGGTGTCTAAGAGAAGTAAATACCCCCTGTTGACCGGTCACACCCGCTGTGAGCCCTGTATCTTCATCAGGTAAACGGAGTTATCCGTAGTTGAAATCTATGTCAATAAGGTCCTAACAATCGAATAAATAAGTAGGGTAGTTTTAACACATGAAAAAGTAAAATGATCAGTGATCAATCAGTAATCAATCTCATAAATCTAATGGATGACAAAAGCGTTGCTTTCATTTGAAACACAAACACGTATGTACAACCACAGCTTCTCGGTCAAACAAAACAGAGCAACGGATGCCTAGTTATACATTCAACGGGGTTTATCTAATTAATCACGTTTCTTTTTTGTTTTCACTATATCATCAAGCTAATCCAATTTAAAGTTATTCAGATCCAGCTTTAAGATTTACAGATGTGGTGAAGTAACCATATGTAGGGTAAACTTAAGTTCGGACGCGATGAAGTCCGCATTTGTTTGCTTCCCTCAATAATAGTGATTTTTGCGATAAAAATAGTTGTCATCAAAAATGTGATCAATGTTAAAGTTACCCAAATTATATAATGTTAGTAAAAATGACATTTCACAAATATGTTATCATGTCGCCAGAATTCATGTCGCTAAGTAGACGTCCATTGTTAAGCCAGAATTAGTTTTTTATATACCAGAAATAATCTCATCTGTATTTTCGTCTGAGTATACATATGTCAGTTACGGCACCCAACATTTATTCATTTCCAAATTCCTGCAATATATATCAAACAAAATATGTCATATAATTGAAATATCAAGAAATTACAAAGGTTAAGCCTGTACAGATTACTCTACAAACACCAGGGGATGTAAAATGACTAGCATTGTTAACGATTCAACAAAACAGTCGAACATCGTTAGATTTGAGGTTTGTTCTCACACATAATGATTAATGATAACAGTATCAACATCAATTGATTCCCCCTTCCTGTAAAATTCGCAGAATCCTACTTAAGATAGGTTGTATAATTATTGAATTAAACAGAGTTCCTGCTATTTGGATACATAAAACGCAGGGAATAAGTGGATAAATGTACATATAGAAATATGCATTTACCCCTACCTTTCAATCACCACTGTCCACAAAATGAAAAAAAGGAAAGATGAAGATCAGTGAACAATCTCACAATTCCTATAAAGAATACAAATTGATAGTAGGGCAAATGTGGACCTCTGGACGTACCAGAAATGAGTCAGGTGCCTAGGAGGATCAAACATCCACTTCAGATCGGTCACATCTACTATTGGCCGTATACTTTGATCAGGTAAACGGAGTGATTCTTATACAGAAACATTATACAAAGAACGTCATAAATATTGGTATGATAGAAGTCATATATCATTGGATTTAATGATAAGATGTATTTGTAACTAGGAACGTTATAACAGCCGTGGGAATTGCAATATGTTGATTTTGTACAAGAGTGTTTAAACCCCTATATCATCCCCTTATTTTAGCCTGAATACACATAGAACATAATGCTGGCATCAAAGCAGATGAGGTTTTATAAACAATGTATGCAGGTGATAATGGAACATTCCTATGAACATGTGGGAAATTTACGTTGAAGAAACTGAAGTAATGTTGTTTGTCGTAATGATGTTTTGTTTATTTGCCATTGTCATTTATGTTCAGGAAATACCGAAATATGAAGAAAATATTTAGGTGTACTAATCAACATATCTGTCATTGAAAACGAACGTTATCCAATGTACATCACATATTGTATTACAGGATGATTATCTTGGTTATTTTTGTTTGACTACGCCGGACTTGAAAGAATGTTTTTGCCTCAATTGATATTGAATATAAATGTTTAAACAATCCATGCCTTTTTAAGAAAGTTAAGGTTTTTAACCTTCGTATTCATTGTCTTGTTATAGACAAAAATGCGTCATGGCTGTAAGGAGTGATATAAGAGCTGCAGATCAGTTGAAGTAGTTCTATTAGATAACACAAAGAAATGTGTAAGTTAGCTCTTTCTCTAACTCTTATCTACCTTATAACTACTGTCCCAGTAGTGTACCAACAGTGTCGACGTCATCTGGAGTTTCGTTTCAAATTCTTTGGAAGGTTTTCAAGCAAAGGTCATGATACGATCTTTTCAGCAGAGGGGTCAACCTATGGTGATGCATTGAAGAAATATTCTACGTTTTATAATGGTGATCAGCGGTGTATTGGTCTAGACCTCTGTAAAATCAGGGACGATATTTTTCAGTGTCGTGTTTGCTGTGAATGGAAGATAATTGGAAGTAAGCATGTTGGTGAACAAGCTGGTTGCAAGTATGTAGAGATGGTAGTGAATTTTAATGTTGACGACTGCATTGGTGCAAAAACAAAAACAAACTACACTATTAAATGTCTGGGAAAAGTCAAGAGAGAGAAAAATGCTCCAAAATCAAATTTAGCAGAAATCAAAGTTACACTTGTAATGACATACATATACGACGGTTTTTGAGAAACCCAATGAAGAAAAAGAAGATAGTTATCATTAAATGAATCTAACATTGCTCTGCAGCGAGACGCGTGCATACCAAATCCCTATTAGACACAGAAGACATTTTTATTTTTATTTTTAACAGGAATAACAAAAAAAAACACGGAGAAAACCATATGTAGCAATCTCTGAAACATGTTCACAGTAAAAAATAAGTAGAACGAGAATTCGAAAGATTGTATGAGGGCTATATTTCAAGGGGAGATGGTATGCACGATTTCCAATTCGATGTTTAAAATTCTTTCTTTCTTTATCCCCAGAAAAATCACATCCGACTCGATCAAGAAATTCTTTTTTGTTTCCATTAACATTACTCTCTCATAGAAATGATTTCAACTGTTTTCGATTTTGAACAGCATACATACTTAAAATATTGCGCTGTCTGATTGTGTTACTACTCGGAATTTGTCATGTTCACACTAAATGTTAGAATGTAACTATAAATGACTCACGTAGTTTTATGTATTATTTTAATGGGTGGAAATACTCTGACTAAAATTAAAGTAAAATATGAAAAAAAACATTTTTGTAAATGTCTGAGGGCATGAACACCAATGCTTTATGTCAGGGTACTTCATGAAGTGTGTTAATACTTCTATTTATTTCAAAGTTGGATATTCTAAGATTTAATTTGAATAATAATTTGCAAAAAGTTCCGTATTATTCAATTTACCTTTGCTAAGATTATTGCGATTAACTACTATTTTACAATTGACAAAAGACCAGAGACGAAATATCATATTTACAATTGAAAACGAAATTCGAAACATTTTATATTATATTTAAGTCACGTTTCATATATGACAACAATAATCAAAAGTGCATTTGAAAGCATATATACTGATATTAATTTAAGGAATCTTGAAATATACAATTTATTTGACTATATGCGCAACATTTAACAATTGCAGCTCTCGCATCGTTGAACACAGTATATACATCATCATCTGGAGTTCCTTTCCCTGCTTCCAGAGCAGTAGGTGGAAATACGAAATGCATAAAGATGTTCCAACATGCACATATTCTTGCAGAACAAAATCCATGGTAACGAATTGGTCTGAAACGGAATACCAATGTAAGAAAAGTTTTAGTGTACAACAGACAGGACATGGCTGGTAAGATATAAGACCTTCCATCTAACAGATTTAAAAGAATTGTTCTCTCTGTCACCGTCCTTGTTCTCCCTCTAAAACTTATACCAGTATCATAATATGACATAGTTAATGAATGCTTTAGAATACATGGGAACAAGTTGAAATAAACTGTGTGAAATAGCTCTGTTGCCTTTCATGACAAGTCAGGGGAAGGTGTTAAGTGAAACTATTGTAACCTGAAAGGTGAAGACAACGAACAGTGAACTATCTTATAACTCCTATATGCAAGGAGTGCATATTCCCTGTTGACCAGTTGCACATGCCGTGGGCCCTATATTTTGACCAAGTAAACGGTGTTATCCGTAGTTACAATCAATGTGTGTCATTGAGGATGATAAAACAGTATAACCTTGTTTATCACATTGGATTGCCCAAACAGAGATATGTTACCACCAGAATTCGAAGTATAATATAAAGTGATGAGTATTGATTTCCCATGCACATTCCAAGAACACTTAATTGGGATAGGATCAGCTTGTTATAGATCGCCATGCTTGTTAATATGTGTATCGATTGGTGAATGCAGATACATTTTTTATTGTCCAATAGCCTTCAGTCATCTATAAATCGGGAATTTTTAAAATATTGATTAATCTTTATGAGTATAGAATAAATCATTGATCTGATTGCTTTATTAACATAATACGATGAATAATTGCAAACTAGCATGATAAAGTCATGATAACAAGTACATCACGATAATTTTTGTGCTTATATCTCGAAGATGTCATATTACAATGACGACAAAAAGGTTTCATATGAAGTTTTTGTGATGTGCAGTATAGAAAGATTAATTTTCTTATGCCGAGGTATTTTGAAGGGTTGCGTAGTTTTGTTGTTTATGTGTGATGAAAGGTGAAGATAACGAACAGTGATCAATCTCATAACTTCCATAAGCAATACAAAATAGATAGTTGGGCAAACACGGACCCATGGATACACCAGAGGTGGGATCAGGTGCCTAGGAGGAGCAAACATCCCCTGTCGATCGGTCACACTAGCCGTGAGCCCTATATCCTTATCAGGTAAACGGAGTTATTCGTAGTCAAAATCAGTGCGCCAAGAACGGCCTAACAATCGGTATGAAACATGTCAGACAGCCTTTGACCCAATGCTAGGTTGTATTGACGAACTAGATCGTTATAACGACCATATAATTTGCGAAATGCTGACTTCAATCGAAATTGTTGAAACCCCTGTACCATCAACTTGTTTGTCAGTAACTTGCCTTGATTTAAAAACTTAATATACGCAGAACAAGCTCTTGTGTATCGAATCAGTTGAAAAATATAAACACCATCTGCAGGTGATTTTGGAATATTGCTACACAAATATGGGAAGTTGATGTCAATACGAAATCCTGTATAGATTAGGGATGCCGCCTTACTGGAACATTAACTACACTGCGATTTTAATCCCATTCCTCTTGTTGAACTGTGACAAGTATTTTTGTTCCGATAATCTTTTGATAACATATTCGATACATTATTGGATAACTACTACAGTTATTTTATCTCTACAATAACTGCAATAGAATCATCCGTATTTGGTTCGAAACAGATGAATCATCAACAATATGCTGATATCTTAATTGCGTCACCGGTTTAGCAAATGCAAAATAGCTTTCATTCATCATGTTATATTTACGTAGAACACTTCATTTTTCTTGATAGGTGATCGACTGCATAATGTAGGTGTAAATGTGATAGGGCTTGGAATGAATTATTATTGTGTTTTTTCCCGGGACCAGCTGGCATTGGATATATCATCCTGTTCATGTGTGAGAACGGTGTTGCTGGTCTTAACGTCACAATCCAGATCCTATCTGAAAATCAGTCCTTGAATTATTTTCATGTCTGCGAAGTAGAAGTTTTTAATTAACTTTGACAAATGTTCCCATTTAACTGGATATATACAATATGCTAGATATATATTGTATGGTGGTATGTATTCATGGCCATTTTATGACAATGCACATTGTTTTACTTTCTTTAGTCATATTGCAAGAGTATCTACAATTTTATTAAAGCAGCAATATCTACGCTAAAAAGTCTTGTATGTGTCTTTTTTAAGATTAATAAGTGTGTGGTGAAGAAAACAAACAGTGTTAAATCTCACAACTCCGAAAAAAAAATACAAAATAGAGATTTGGGCAAACATGGATATCTGAATATATCAGAGGTGAGATCAGGTACCTAAGAGGAGTACATATCCCCTGTCGACATATCGGTCGTATCCACCGTGAACCCTATAATTTAATCACGGAAACGGCGTAATCAATAAACAATCGGTATGGAATTCTTCTGACAGCAATTGAACGAATGATAGATTCTATTGGCAAACTATATCATTATAATGTCCAAAGAATTTGCAAAATGCTTACTTAAAACGAAACTGTTAAAACCCCTATAACATCGAGATATTTTTAAACACTGATCACACGCAAAACAAAGTCTTGCATATTGAATCAGTTTGAGAGATATAAACACTATGTTGATGAGACAACAAAAAGTTAAAGTTGGAGACGCTGAAATCATTCCGCCTGTCAAAACGCCTAGTTAGTTTGGCGTTAATATTCATTTTCAGTATAATATCAAAGTAAGAAGCATATGTGGACTACTCTGTGGTGTTTTATTTCGAGTTTATAGGGATATATGGAATCGACATATGAATAAAAATGATTAGTGTAAATGAATAAAACGTATGGTGAGTTGAAGGCTGCAACAAGATGTTTTCTTTCTCAAGTAGAAGGCCAACTATCAAATGAGCTCAATTAGTGTCCATGGGATTTCCAACAGAGTGTTGGAAGACCTAAGAACCAGTGACTTCGTGATATTGTCAATGAGAAGCTCCAGCATTTTCATTTGAACTTCGGAGTGCGTCGAATCAGAGTGGTATTTAGCAATGCAATTTTTAGACAACTGATCACTACATATGAATATTTTTTTCCATTTTTGTTAATAAAGCAACTGTCTATGATATCAAAACGTCTAGTCTTTACTTAATCATGCGGAATAGTCGTATAAAATTTTGAAATGCCATACGTTTTGATGTTTGTGATTTAAAATCAAAAGCTGTGTGTGTGTGGTACGGAATTTAATAGTCTTGTACTTTTCATCCATTTTGATTATTATCAAGTTCTTCCTTTTTTTCATCTTAAGTCGATTTTCTGGTGTAATATTCGAGAAAATCCATTGTAGAAGTGAAGTTCTGTCGCCAATTGAAAGACCAAGATTCTATTAATTCAAGACCTTTTAGAATTAGTGACATCAGATCCTCATTTTCAACTATATATTAACGTCATTAGTAATATCATGCCCATTATAGTTGAAAAAATAAGAGCATGTAGGTGGATGAAGTTTACGATGGTCTTTATGTAGACACTGCAAATTTTGTTAGTACAACGTTTTGGTCCAGTACCCGCAACGTTATTCTTGACATGATAAACGATAGAACACGATACATGCACGATAGGATAGGACACAAGCAATAGGATACACGCATGACACGATGGTCTACAGATATGATACGATAGGACACACGCTCAATAATATATATTACACGCACGATACAATAGGATATACGCACGATACGATAGATTACACGCACAATACGATAGCATACACACACGATACGATAGGATAAACGGTAAAACCTGATGCATGGACAACACGATAAACACAAAATCTGAAAAACGAACTTCACGTTAGACCTGATCAACGCAAACACGATAAAAGATATTCACTGTCAACGGAAAAACTTATCGAAATGTTCTAAATTTAGAACCAATTTAGACAAACGAAACTTTGATTGCAACAACAAGATTTATACATTCCATTATGAATATGTTGATAATAATATCAAGGATTTCAATATTCGTTGTATACAAGACACATATATCTGAAAGGTAATGTATGAAATGTGAAGATAACGAACAGTGTTCATTCTCATACATGTGACTCTTATAAGCAATACAAAATAGAGAGCTGGGTAAACATGGAGCCCTGGATATACCAGTGGTAAGATAAGGTGCCCGGGGGGGGGGGGGGGGGGGGTAAGCATCCACTTTCGACCGGTCACACCCACCGTGAACCCTATATCTTGATCAGGTAAACGGAGTTATCCATAGTGAAAATCAGTGTACCGAGAACGCCCTAACATGTGTGTGCATAAATAATGATCCTTTGGGTTTTTTTCTGTAATTGCTGTAATAAATAGTATATTTTTCAAAGATCATATTTTTGTCGCAACGGAGCAATTTAATTAAATATGAACGTGTCTGACTTCAACATGAAACGTTTGCCATCAGTAAAATAACAAGTTCAAACCTGAAATTTCCCATCGTGCACGTAAGCAAATGCAAGGTGAAGATAACGAACAGTGATCAATCTCATAACTCCTATAAGCTATACAAAATATATAGTTGGACAAACAGGGACATCTGGACACACCAGAGGTGGGATCAGGTGCCTAGGAGAAGTAAGCATCCCCTGTTTACCGGTCACACCCGCCGTGAGCCCTATAACATTAGAAAATAAAATTATTACCAGTGGAAATACTCTAAGTTGGAAGCGTATTCATGAATTACAAAGCAAACCGATATTTCATTTTTACGCATTTACTAGAAGAAGACCCGCGTTAGCGACGGAAATTGAATTAGGGCTAGTGAGTTTTATATATGAAGTTTTCAACGTTAAACAGAACATAAGATAATAATCATTAGTATTATAACGTGAACACTGGAACATCCATCCGTTTTAATTAAAAACAAACCCACCTTCTTTCTGAATATTGAATTATGTTGGCTGTGTAATGTAGGTGTTGGAACCGTAGTGTGTATAATTAAATTCCTACTCATTTTGTAAAATGCACATTAATCAACGACTTATATGTCCACCTTCCCCACTTTATTTACACACACCCTTTTTTATTTCATATCGTACATTAATTAGCGAAATAAGTTGGCTTCCTCCTTCTCATTGTCTTCCAATACCCGTACACATAATTGATGCATGGGTGGGGAATTACAACCCCATTCATTTGATGAGAGAGAGAGAGAGAGAGAGAGAGAGAGAGAGAGAGAGAGAGAATAATAAACTCTTTAGCATGCCAATAAGATCCAATTTACATGTTACGATAAAAGCACATTTCAACCTTGATCGCACCTATTTTTGTAGAATTTGTCTATACTTGCAATAAAGTTTAGGATCTATATGCGCAAGTGTTATTTTAAAGAACGGAAATTTAAAAATGGGATTCCATGTTTATGTTAGGGATTTCTTTTAAATGATAAAAAACGAATATCGTTAATAAGGCTATGGTGCATGTAATACAATGTGGTATTCCAAATCTCCTCACTGAAATTAAGAAACAAACACAAAACAAACAAAATTGTAGATAATTATTTTGATTTACCCCTGTAATGAGTTCCTATATTCTAGTTTTTACCAAGATATATTTAGCTAATTGTTACCGTTTAGGCAGAAAAGGGTATATGTTATTCTTTTAGTAGTGTAGGTTTATTTTGTGTTATTGATTTTGTTAAATTAATATTTTGTCATTGGTGTTTGTATTATAATATCTATTTTAAATAACTTAAATATATATTTATATAACTAACATTTTATTCCTTTTTGTCCTTACATTCCCTTTCATGAAAGTGTAGTGCTTGGTCCAATTTACATTAATAGTTGTAACGTAAAATTAATATAATATAGTGATACCGTGCTTCAGTAGCTCTCTTATTCGAATGTCTATCATCTGGTTACGTAAATTAAATGTAGTTATGAATGAAATTTAGCCAGATCTCATTATCAATTTAAACAATCAGTCTTTCTTGGAATGTGATATAAAACCAAGTAATATTTTGTGTGGCGAGAATGGGGGATATTTTATATAAATTCACCTCTCATCCAACATTTACAATTTAGATGCAATGACCACTTTTAAAAAATCCGCTGGACGACAAAATATCTTCATACTTTTTTTTATTACTACACTATGAGCGATATTGTAATTGGAATATATTTCTTTAACTTTGATATCTTAATAACAAAAAATATATATCTGAATGGATGGATATAAACAGAAATCTTCTTTCTGATTTCACACTCTTGAAACGATACAAAATGTTTGTGTATACTGTGTAAAGTATACGCATTCATCAAAATTGGCATATGACCTATCTACCTATACGACTGTCGGTACATCGTAAATGTGGAAGTAAGAAACAATGGTGATAGTACAGAGTCGAATCCAAGTGAGCAGATACAACACTCTGCACCTTTTCAAATCTTAATCCTCTAAATATGTAAAATTCAATGTCGCTAACTATAATAGCTTCTTCAACAAAACGAATAAAACTTTTGGAAAGTATATTACTTTCTCATTTGATTTAAATTACGATCCCGATAGTTTCCAAAGTTACACGATAAACGATTTTCACTATAAATAAAAAACCTGATAAACTCAAAACACGATAGAAAACGGAACACGCGTCAAACGCAAAAATGGATACGATACGACAACATACACGCAAAATACTATAGGGTACACGTACGATAGAGCACGATAGAAATATCAAAAATAACGTTGCGGGTACTGTATATCTGTAGGAAATACAGAGTGTAGATATGAACCTGAAATATGCTGGATTGCAAGACTGAACTTTTCTATGACGTAGAACGTTATTTCTATTGGCGCCATGTATTGCTTTGCTAGTAAATTTGAGTTTAAGACATGATTCGGAAAGACTATCATCCATAATCCGCAGTGGTTTAAAGGGCCAGCAATGGACAACATTCATAATCATAGAATTCAGTCTATATTCTGGTATTAAAAATATGGGCAAGATTTGGCTTCGTTAAATATTGTGTCCTAAACTCGCCTGTCTCTGTAGGAAAAGTTCCCATCACATTTACGTAATTTTCTTATGTACTGGTCAAAATTTTATCATTGCATCCTTATGGAAATACAGCACTTAGTGTCTTTATCCAGTGATATTCTCGTTGTCTCCGGAAAGGGTTACTTAAAGTTGGATTATTTGTATGTGTAGAATTCTAACACTCATGCACACGATGGTATACTGGCTGATTAATCAACCTTCTAGAATACAAGCAGTATTTCATAATAGCTTAATGAACATTCTATATTCATGTCAGTTATGTAGGTATTGGCGCAAATCGAGGGGAAAACAGACAGGGAATGAATCGATGCACTGAATCCATAAATATATTTCATTGCCATTTTAGTTTGAAATACGATTTTTAGAATCTCAATCTTGCCAATCCAAAAATAATGATGATATCCCAACGCTTGCGCCGGAGGTGTAGGTATTGACGCATATCAGTGCGAGATACAGACACGACCTCTTACAGATATGTATATGTCATTTACATTTTGTAATTTTGAAGTACATTTTTCTAGAATTCCAAGCTTATGTAAAATTATTCATCACATCCCAACATAAAGAGGCATTAAGAAATATGCCAAATGCATACTTGATGGGAGTGTCAATGATTTTCTCGCACATCCACTTAAAATGGCAAAACTTTTTTGTGTCAACATTTTCTCCCTGGTTAGCGTCTATTTCAATATCAAATTTACATTAAGGAATAAAGACGGATGTACCAATTTAAATGAAAGATAAACATAACAAATATTGATCAATCTCATAACTCGTGTAAGCAATACAAAATATAGAGTTGGCAGAGTTGGGCATAGACAGACCCCTGGATATACCAGAGGTGGGATTACGTGCCTAGCAGAAGTAAATATCCCATGTCGACCGGTAACACACGCCATGAGCCCTGTGACTTGTAAAGGTAAACGTAGTAGTCATAATAGTCCTAATCATTTCTCATATCGTATCTCGTACCGGTCGACAGGGGATGATTAATCCTCTAGACACCTAACCCCACCTCTGATGTGCCCAGGAGTCCGTGTTTACCCACCTGTCTATTTTGTATTGCTTATGGGATGTATTAGATTGATCACTGTTCGTTATCTACACCTTTCATTGACGTCATTTTCAGTAGGTCCATGTTTATCTGGGATCAGATTGTTGATGTTAAATTCAAATGGTCATTTAAACCTATAAAAGTTCCTCAATCGATGTGGTAAAACTATGAGAAAACACCTCTGCTATCGAGGAAAACTGTGTTTCATACCGATTGTTAAGCCCTTCTTGGCACACTGATTTTGACTGCAGATAACTCCGTTTACCTGATCAGGATATGGGGCTCACGGTGGGTGTGACCGGTCAACAGGGGATTCTTACTCCTCCTAGGCACCTGATCCCACCTCTGGTGTGTCCAGGGGTATGTGTTTGCCCAACTATCTATTTTGTATTGCTTGTAGGAGTTATGAGATTGATCACTGTTCGTTATCTTCACCTTGCATCCAAAACTTGTATCAATGAAGATTTTTTCAATCTTTCTTTCACAAGAAGAAAGAAACAACTGTCTTCAAAACCAATCAATTGAAGACATAAATAAAATATAGAAGAAAAAACGAGTGGCATGCATACAGAAGCATTTGTTATAAAAATTAAAAACTCCAAATGTCGCTAAACCATGCAAAGCTAGGCAGATCGACGCTACATAGTATGTAGTAAAATACAAAAATACAAAAAAAACATGATACCAGTAGATGAAGTTTAGCTACACGCTGCATAATGCAGCGTTGGGACTATAGTGCCTGTGAGCAAGACTGAATCACACTAACATATAGATAGAGGCAATACAAAACAGACCGTTACAACATTAACATGTAACATAGACATAAACGTCAATACTTAACCTTGTTAGGAAGACTGTACATTTACTACCATCTACACCATGGATAAACACGGGGAAACACGGACCCCTGGACACACCAGAGGTGGGTACACGTGCCTAGGAGTAAGCATCAATGTTGACCGGTCACACCCGCCGTGAGTCCTATATCTTGACCAGGTAAACGGAGTTATCCGTAGTAAAAATTAACTCCACCATCCAGCATAGGACTGATTCGTTCAGTTTAGTCATGACGCTCGAAGGGAACAAACTTTTCTATTGCCACATATTACACTCGATACTTTTAATATGTAGACTTATTTGTTTGTTATGAACTTTTGTAGTTTAATTGTAGTTTTAGTTTTCTCACTTTTCTTTGTAAATATTCTATCGTCCTGTAGAAGAGACACATCGTCCTGGAAATTTGACAATTCACTGTTGTTTGTGTCGTTGGTCATTTTAGTCCTTTTTATATCCTTTTTATTTGACCTCTTCTCTACTATTAAATCCGACACTTTAGATGTTGAGTGTTGTTAAAGTTTAGTATATATATATAATTAACACCGGTACTTATACTTAATGCTTAATGAAACTTAAAGGAAGGATTTGTAGTTAAATTGAAAACGGTTTTACTCATGGGTTTCTGCAAATCTAGGTGAAATTATTAAAGTTGTACATCGTGCAAAGATAGACAAATATATTCACTAACAGTTTTTTTTTTATTTGCAGGTGAACAACTGATAATGTGTGTGTAAACGTCACAGGACATAGTTTGGATCCAGTCTCAAAATAAAACTATCGATACTTTTTGGTCTGTGATGTTAAGGTCTACGGTCACCCGTAGTGTCTTAATTGAAAAAAACATATCAACTGTTCCACGCAATTATTGTATATATAATGTGCCAACACTAGAACGTATTACGATATAACGTCACCTACTTCTGAAAATTGACCTAATTTCACTCTTAATCCAATAATTTTTGGTGAATTTATCTGTTATTCATGCACCATTAGAAAGGATATTTTAAATGAGATTGTACTTGATTTCGTCGATCTTAAGTAGGTAGGCACTTCTTTTATTTTTTCTAAACGACTATGAATAAAGTATTTCAATATTATGAATTTATAAATTGCTGTAAAAAGTTAAAATGAATTGTTGCTTCTTGTTAAATTTTTACTGCTGATTTCTTATATAAAATATTTGGTTATATTTGTTTCTTTAATCTATGAAAGTTCTGCAGCGGTACATAACTCACAGTCAACAGATTTGCGAGTCAGTAAACCGAAGTTTATTTATTACACAACTGATTCAATTCTTCTTCGGGAAGATGTTTTAGTAACTCACAAAAATATATGATACTTAATACATCCCGGGGATTATCCCAAATATCCCCGATAGTGACAAACATGACAGATGTTTCTATCTTAACAGGATATGTTTTCATAAAAGCAATGCATGAGGTGGAATGAAATTGCGCCTGAATAGATATAACTGTGTATAAAAAAAAAGCAAATATTGTAAAACAGAATGTTTATAAACTACTGATCCAAGACAATAAATTACGTAATTGCAAAACAACGTTAAGATGTAAAGAGCAGGCCAATAGCAAAACAAATCACCATTATCCATTATTATTCATTAATCCTTTGATATAAAGCCAAATAAAATATGGGTTCAATTAGAATACTAAATATGAATTAATAGATAAGTACAGGGAGTTTAACACATGGAAAAACGAAGACAGCGAGCAGTGATAACTATCACCAATCTTACTCGATGATAAAATGCGTTGCTTTTAACGGAAACATAAAGAATTTTGAAAACCAAGTATTTTTGTCTCTCTCTGTTATGCATGAAGGAAAATGAAATTTGACGTACTTTAAATGTCATTAAGTTTTCGAGTGATCTTTTGTCCAATCCTTACTGCCTTTGTGTTTTTTTACTTGCAATCTACTGTATGTTTATGTTGAATTTCTTCCAATGTAAAACAATTCAGATTTAGAAGATGTAACACTTCGAACGTGGTAAAGTAAGTATGAAAAGAGTCATTTTCTATTATTCACAATTTCATATAAAAATATCAGCAAATGATCCTCATACTTCACTTGTGTCAAGTCCATGTTCACACATCAATGATAATTTTAAAGTCGACATCTCTGTTAACCTAGGTTAATTTATTTTTGCAATTTAAAATCTAACTTACTGTAGCGCATGTTATATAACAAACATAGAAAACATAAGAAACAATCATATGACAATAAAATTTGCACATATATTACCAACGTGAGAGACGTGGTGGACAAAAGAAAGAAAATATAACAGTTACCGTTACGAATTTAAATTTGTAAGAACCATTTTTCTCTCATATCTACGTAAGTAAGATACATATATTCTATGAAAGAAAGGTATGTAAGATATTTCTATCTTTCATATCACGTGACGTTTATCGTACATATCCCGTGACGTCATAATCAATACACAACTAGCTTGCAACTTACCTCGACTCGATAGACGAACACTAGCGTCTGCAAAGCTCTTGTACAAAGAATGACAGATTGTAATGTCCCTGATAATCTCCAGGTGTATGTGACCGGACACAAAAATACACATTCCTTGAACAATTACTGCACACTCAACAACAGTCACAAATTCCTCATACACCTATGTCATCCGGTGCATTATACCAGTTCACAGAAACCCAGCCCATGCGGTTTATATTAGTTCTAGGCCTACCTCCACATTCACTCTGTCAACGTCTACTGTCCGTGTCTCAGGTGAAATAAGTGACTTCAATTTCTATGAGACTCAAGTCTTTGCACGCGTGGAAAACGAAAGTCTAGCCATGCCCTTATTCACCAACAAAAACCACTTGAAATCTTTCTTCACACACTCCTCATTAAATAACTGCTCAATTAATATCAATACCAATGCTCCTCTAAGAAAAAAAACCCGTGCAGTTGTGGATTCATATTCTGATTAGGTCTGTTAAAATGTTTCGCGCTGATGGACTGTCAAGTTACGTCACGCATCACCCTGATTATTGATTTATTCAAAGAGGAATAACTCTAATACAATTCACTTATACACTCGACCGCCGATTTTTTGTCGGCAACATAGTTGCCAAAATGAAGGTCGTAGAATACGATTCTGGTGTTATTTTTAATGTACAGCGAAAAATTAATTAATTGGAAAATTTTCAGAATGGCGTCGCTAGGCACCAGGAAAAAGGAAAACTCTAGAAATATGAGAGAGAAATACGAGTTGCCATGAAATCTTAAGGTGATTCCACCCTCGGGGTTGCAAAAAAGCAAAAATCTTCAAAATGAAAGCTTTTTTGCAACCCTCAGGTGGAATCACCTTATATTTAATGGCTACTCATAAGAGAGTCTTATAATCCTGCTGGTGCTATTTTGTGAAGCATTATGATGTTTTTGGAAAGTTTTAACTAATTTCAAGACAGAATTTATCTTAAAGATAGCTAAATAATAATTACCACCATCCTAATAATAATCCTATGGTGAAAAATGTTGATAGGATGAATATTCCCATTATTTTCATTAATTTATGATACGTAAAATATTGTGTATGATTATTAGACTTAACACAGTTATTGCCATTGATATATATATATATGAAAATATACAATATTGCATACATTTACTTGTTTACCAGTTTATATGTTTGGTTTAATCTATCTACGTTCAGTTGTAAATTGCTAACACGATACATTGTTTTGTTTGAAAGAAGAAAACATTGAAGCTAAACGTTACATCACAATATATTGTTTACGTCGGCTAGAATTATATTCCCTGTGCTGAATGAGTAGACGAGTCATGTAGTTCGTCTTATATATTCGGTAGCAAGCATGTTGATCTCGTCCGTGTTTACATGAAACAACACATGAAAGTGTTAGTGTCACCGCTTCATGCGGTGTCCTTCTGTAGTCTATAGTCAAACGCTTAGAGTTCGCGGGTTTTTCTTTCAACTAGAATTTTTTAGATGAAATTTCCAAAAGTTTTGAACATATAGTGTGAATTGGCGCAAACAGTCTTCAAGATTTCAAACCACATGATGTTGTAAATAGGTGGTAGATCTCTGGACAGTGAGTTCGCTGCACAAGTGTACCCTATGACCCTCACCATGCACCGATGATACTTGTATGTTGTCTGATATTCATTAAATTTTAAATGAAAGAATTCTCAATATTATTTTTATTATTGCACTTTACAGAAGATTTTAAAAGATTTTCCCTATATTTTGATATAGATACATGCTTGTTTTCTTAAATTCCTGTAAAACAGCAATCGATTGAAAAATGCTAGTAAAAGCTCAATTTTGCTAGTTGGAAAATAATCCACTAGCTAAAATTTGCTAGTAGTGAAAAAAGTTAATTTCGATCCCTGCCTGAACAAAGCATGACCATTACAAAATATGTGCATGCATGAAGCTGCGCTCGCTCAGACAGTACTAGCACCATCAACATATTAAAATAAGACAAACAATTTTTGATTTAACAAATATATAACCTAATTAAAACTATTACCTGAAACGAAGTGATCTGAACAGACTTTAAAATGACGTTTCCCGGGTTGAAATCTGATCTGTTGATCCGTGCCAGCCAAAGTGTTCTCCTCTCAGCTGACAACTCTTCCGTCTGCTTTCCTTGATGTTTTACAATTTTAGGAATGTCATAAAAGCGTCTGTTTTCATCTCCACTCACTGACCGGTTGTTACAACCCCACACAACACAAGTATTAACCATATCCTTGCAGTAACTTAAATAACCCTCTCTTGTTTACGCTTCCACGCTTCAATCTGTTGCCCTACAATATGGCCGCCGAGTGCATTATGGGTATAATCGTGACGTCAAAGATCAACAGATCGGATTACTCCATCTCAAGGCGCGGCTAGTTTCTTTGTTTTACACAGAGTTTAAAATGGACTTGGACCCAAGGCTTTTTAACATTTGCCGATGGATTGGGATTCAGAGGCGACAGATTTAGAGGTTGAGGGCGAATCAGAGCCAGAATCTGTGTTATCAGCAACACCCAAGACAAAGGTTTGATCATGTTTACCTAGATTTCTTTTCTTAGATAGGCCTATGAATTTTTTTTTTGTAATTTTAGATCTAGGCCTATAGTTGTTTTATCTTTTACTTTAACAACATAACCCCCCCCACCTATACACTGTATCAGTCACTTTGATTAAACATTGTATTTGTGCACACATGCGCGGATCTAGAGGGGGAGGGGGGTCCAGACCCCCCCCCCCCCCTGGAATTTGCAAAGATAAATAAAATTACAATATAACGATTTATAAGAAAAAGGAGTTGACTGTTATTATATTATAAATATGTTTTTGTGAAAAGGTTCGACCCCCCCCCCCCTGGAAAAAAATTATGGATCCGCGCCTGCATATATATATATATGCTATATCTACTTCCTCGATCTCACTTTTTCTGAATTATTATAGTTACATGTATATGTTGGGAGGGGGGTCTGGCATCTTCTGATTGCAAACTTGAGTCGTAAAAGATGCTGACTTTTACCATGTTTACAGTCAGTTTAATTTGTAATATATTAGTGTGATTAGAGCAGATTATTTTTTATGATTTGGCTTCCAATTTTTACTTTCAGAATTTTTAGATTAAATTTTATGGTTTGTAAATAGATATTTGGTTTTTAAAATGGATGTATTATATTTATCAAGATCCATATGTGCAATGTGTACAACTGCAACACATTCATGAGGAAATGGCATTCATTAATACAATTTTTGATATCAGATATATTAGGCAAAAACAATGAAATTGTAATTGATATATATTGCAAGTAGTGTGTCTGACTGACTGATTGGACGTGCATGTATTTCTGAAGTTTGATATATTATCCATATAAAAATTGTGTAGGTTATTGTACTAAGACATTATCTTTAAGTAGTTTATTATAGGCATTAACTTTTAGTAGTTTTAGACAGAAATTTGGCTATTTTTCTGCATTTGTTTAATTTCCACATGTAATTTCCTTTTTGTACAGAGTAAGGAATCGGTTATGTTTTACACTATTGTTTTCTTCTCGTTTAGAAAAGAACAGCCACATCATTGCAATCTACAGGTTTAAGGAAATCTCCTAGAAAACCTGCCAAAGACAGGCTCTATGAAACCCTGCAGCTTTCTTGATGTGAGTCTGGAGATGAAGATGAACCCCAACATGATCCTCCAGCACAAAAGGTATATGTTAAGAGTCAATTTTCAATGCAGTTCCAATGTTTTAATAAATATTATAAATTGTATGCCTTTTTGACTATAGTCTATATAATTTAAATTGTGTCTGTCCTTCCATGTGTGAAATTGTTGAAAATGTGTAAAATCACCTCACGAAACATACACATAACCAATTCCAGAGGAATATGAATTTAGAAAACTCTTTTGGTTCTTTGCCAGAAAAAGAAAAGTATTGAGTGTACAACAGCAGTCCGAAGGTCTCCAAGAAAACATTTGAAGGACAAGAGTGCATCATAGATGAGGCATCTCTCCCCATCAGAATTAGATTACTCAAATGGCCTCCCTGTTTCCCAGATTCAGAAGGTGAGATTCAACATGAAGCCAAGAACATATTATAAGCAAGGAGGACTTTGTGATGAATATTATATTGCATTACTTACTGATAATAACTACAATACAATGACTATATAGAGATATGTAAATTGTTTCATTTACTGTATCATGAATCTTTGAATGGTGTTTTGCAGAGAAAAGGCACAGAAGAAAACACACCAAGAGCTGTCAAGCAAATGCTTTCCATTGCCTATCAGGAAAGACTTAGGGTAATTATTCTTAAATTAAAGGACACATCTCGTGTTTTCAAAGTATACAGAATTATATGCATTTTGTCTTCCTTATGCTTGTAGAAATTAATTGTAATAGTTCATTCGCTGAAGTATTGCGATAATTAGCCACAATACGGACTTAAATCTAAGCCCCGATTTAAAAAAAGCCTAGTTAATTAGATAGGTAGTCACGTGGCACAGTGACGTCACATGCGACCTTCGTCGATCAACTTGTTGTAAAAGTACTGTTAGATATTTTTAAAATCTCAGGTTTTTGGGGCCTAATTTATTTACCATGGATAACATTTATTTCGATGTTGACAAATTTCCCGAGTCTTATATCTTTTATAGCCACCAGTGCATACAAATAGCGTCCCAAATGTAGCGAGGAAAGCGAGTATGAAATCTGCATAAATTTGCGAGTAAATAATGTAAATAATGTTTACATGGGATCACTGTCTAAACACAATTTGGCAATGCCATTTCTGTAAACAACTGTAATTAGCGTTGTTGCTTTTCTAAAATAAACAGTGCAATTATTATTAAATTTATTTTTGGAGAAGTTAGATAGGCCTACTGTCACATGTGCATTTCGGAAAAAAATAATAATAATGATCAAACTTATTGTGAAAATCACAATACTTTTAAATTATTTTATTCAAAATTTTTTATTATTTTTTGTTATCCACACGTTGTTACTTAGGAAGTGGGAGCGCGGCGTGCTGTTGTTGTAAACACGTACACGTTCCTTAAAAAAAATGAAAGCATTATAATTCAATTCAAAGTTGGGAAATATTATATTTTATTATTTATAATTGAAAGTTTAATTATCTTTTATCTTTAAATTTCTTCTTTAAAACTACCATTTGGTAGACACTGCTAGCAAAGTTCTGTCTATATGTTGTTACAATGTGAAGGTCAGTTGGTGCGAGTGTGTATTGAATTTGAGAGCAGAACGGAAAGCATATGCCTTAGGCCTATATATGTAACAGTGGGTAGATTCGATAGAACCATTTTCTCGCAGTTTATCTACGTCTTTGTCCAAGTGCTTGTTTGAAAAAGTACAGGGACAAATTCTACTGGGTTTTTTTTATGGCAAAGTCGTTGTGCCGACAAAAAATATTAACGTCTTGTCCCTCATACCTTCCTTCGAAAAATGGGTAGTCCATATGTTTGATATGGTGACTGTAGGTGGAAAGGATAACGCTTTAGAGCCCGGAAACCATATTGCTACTTCAATGTCCAGTGCGCTTGACCTTTGACCTTTTGACCCCAAAATCGATAGGGAACATCTTCATCCCATGGGTAGTCCATATATATGATATGGTGACGGTAGGTGGAAAGGATAATGCTTTAGAGCCCGGAAACCATTGCGTCTACAGACAGACGGACAGACAGACGGACAACCCGATTCCAATATACCCCCCACAACAACAAGGGGGGGGGGTATAATTACAAAGAAATCATAGGTTGAACTAAGGCTATAATTAGTTATTTTGAAACATATTTGCACTATTTTGTGCAAGATCTTTTATTCAGCATCTTTTATTTTCTAGCTTCCATTAAAAGATATTTTACATCCAAAAAGGAGGCCAACAATAGGCACAATAAGAATAAAGAAGAGTTAAATAAAAAGAGGCAAGCAACATATGAAAGAAAGAAAGAGGTAAACTTGAAATTCAATTTAGCTCAGTAATCATACAGTTTTACTTAAAGCTCATCTTAGAACATTATTATTGATTTTGATGACACTGGATGAAAATTATCGAAATGGTTTAGGTCACTTGAGGAAAGAAAAGGAAGTTGATGAAAGGGTGTCTATATGAGTACTTGATTGTGTGCCCATGTATTTAAAAATATATTCAAAACAAATGTTTCATTGAAGTGATTTGGGTAAATATGGAAGGTAACTGGAATTATTTTTTTCCTTTAATTTAAACATATCTTTTTGGACAGAAATTGAAGAGGAGACTTGTTGCGGTAGAGAAGAAGACGGGATGGTCCGAGGAGAAGAAAAATAAAGTTAGAACATTTTTCCAGCTACCAAATGCTCACAAATATATGAGCAGTGATGAGGAGGGAGATGATGGTTTTGTGTCCCATCCATATTCCTGGGAGAGTGAGGAATTACAGAAAGTTAAAGGAAGTCTGGACAAAAAATATTTAGAGACATGTCCTCCACGTAGCAAGAGGTTATTGTCCAAAAAAGTAGGGGGTCTCTAAGAGAAGAAGAGCCTCCTAAATTGAACATTATTCATGCATGGACTTTAAACATGTGAATTGCATGTTAAAATATGTTCTTAACATGTAATATTTTTTTTTATTTTTTGACTATGTGATGCATATGCAATTTCTTTTTTGTAACACCACTTTTTCATTTGTACACATATTTAGTCTTTGAATCTGAAGTGCCACAGGGATCTGTATTGGGACCATTGTTGTTTTTATATATATGTGTTAATGATATTGCAGATATACAGATTATTTGGGGATGAAAGTTCTCTGCAGCAGTCATTCAAATCTGTTAAATTTTTCTAAGACAATTTCAATTATGATCTTTAGGTTCAGAAAATGACCTTTGTAGTTCAATTCTTTTAAAACAAAATTTGATACCATTGATACAATAAGAATTGTTCAAATTAAGCATATATTTACACAAAATTCAAGATAATGCATTCTATCATAAAATATATCAAAAATATTTTGTTATGCATCGCAGCATGTTTGAAATATCAATGATTTATTGTGTACAATTTGTTTTATATTGTTATACATGTCCATATATATTAACCACCGTTATTGTGGTATATAATCATACATTTGTGAAAAATAGAAATTAATAAATTGACTATTGATATTTAAATATGCAGCTTTTGTTATCTCAACAGATCATTTAAAACGTGATTCTACAAGAAATGTCTTGTACTAAGATATGAACTCCTCATTCACAATATATACTTTTGTATAAAGAAATTTATTGCAATTTGATAAAATCTGAAAAGGGGAGTATACAGATTTCCATATTAATGGTAAAAATTACACACCTTTAAATTTGATTAAATATGCTCTTTATTAAAAATTACTTAAATTAAAGTCATTGGTAAATACGACCTTTTACTTTTTGTAAACATAAATTTACTCTCGTAAATATTATATTTAAGTTCTTGTAAATTCATTGAAAAAGACAACCTTTAAATTTTTGTAAAGTTGCATTTACTTGAGCAAATATGGTCTTTAATTTTTTCGTAAAGGTATTGTAAATTGGGCCATTACAAAAATTTACTTCCCAGTAAAGGTAATTAAAGACCATATTTACCATCTTTTTCTTATTTAAGTAAATGTGATTAAATACACTTAAAGCTATTGTAAATAAAGTATTTACTATATCTTTACTCCCTTTGTAAAGGCAGTTTTTCAAGCAGTGCAGGCTACTGACAAAGGAGTTGATTGTGCAGGGGTTTGACCAATCTCGGTTAAAGTCAGCATTTCGCAAGTTCTTTGGTCGTTATAGCAATCTGGTTTGCCAATAAAACTTACCATTGGGTCAAATGCTATTTGACGTGTTTCATACCGATTGTTAGGCCGTTTTTGGCACACTGATTTGACTACAAATATTTCAGTTTATCTGATCAATATATGGTGATCACGACGGGTGTAACCGGTCGACAGGGGATGCTTACTCGTCTTAGACATCTAATCCCACGTCTGTTATATCCAGTGGTCCGTGTTTGTCTAACTCTGTTTATTTTCGTATTTTTTATAGGAGTTATGATATTGATCACTGTTCGTTTTCTTTATCTTTCATAGCAATTTATCACATTTCCATCGTTAATCATAATATATGCATTTCATTCTGTTTGAATGCAAGGTGAAGATAACGAACAGTGATCAATCTCATAACTCCTACAAGTAATACAAAATAGATAGTTGGGCAAACACGGACCCCAGGACACACACTGAATGTTTTACCTTTGATGTTGATAAATATAGTAACACTATTTTATCGTCTGGGAATACTCTGACAGAAAGTAAAGAAAAATATAGATATAGAAAAATATATAATTTTTGAATACACATGAAGGCATGCTCTACGACACTTTAGCTCATAAAGCACATTATTTGTTACACTAATTCCAAAGTTGCATATTTTTAAATGTAACTGGAATCATAAATTGCAAACATATTCGTATCATTCGATCCATCATTGCCTTAATAAGTGTTATTACCCCCTATTGAACAAGTGACAAAAACCGAAAAGCGAAAAACAAATGACGAAATATCATGTTTACAATGAAAAACGAAATTGAAAAAATGTTTTATATTGCATTGATATTAATGCATCGTTTCACATATGACAGGGATAGTAAAGGGGACATTTGATAGCGCAAATACTGGTAGTCGTTTTGGTAATCTTAATATTATACCATACATTTGACTAAAGCCATACTATTTAACAGTTGCAGCTATCGCATCGTTAAGTACAATCTTTGTACAATATGGGGTTCCTTTACATGCATCAAACGCAGTAGATGGAAATACGAAATGCATAAAGCTTACACAAATCGCACACTCTAGAGAAGAACAAAATCTCTGGCTACGAATTGGTCTGAAGCGGGATGCCAGTGTGAGGGAAGTTTTATTGTACAGCAGACAGGACTTACTTGGTAAGATAATAAATATACCAGTACGAGGGTTGTCCCAAAAGTCGTAGACATTGTTAATAACTCATTTAATTTTGATAGAAAAATATTAATTTTCCTTTTTTTAATTTAAAAGCATCATTTTTTTGGTTTTCTGTTCCAAATTTCATAATAATATGTTGGGTTTTTTTAAAATAAAAACATAGAACTCAAACAAAAAGCATATGTGTATAGGTGTCAGCTCACACGCTTCATCTTCGTCCATTTCATGACGTTCTTTACCTTGAGGATTTCGTGGTCTTCATTTTCTTTTTAGGGGGGAGGGGGGCTTCCACCTTTGGTTCTGATGTTATTACCTCCACAAATCTCTTGTGCCATTTAAACACTAGTGCCCAACTAATATTATTGTGGTATTATGTGCTTTCCATCTCATGTTTTGTCTGAGTGGGGGTTCAAGCTACGATCAACACAATATTTTATTATTTTTCGTGCGCCAAGAATGCCTTTGACGTAGCCATATCGCGAAAATTTCATTACAGACACGTTTAAAAATGACATCACTTTTCTGCCGTTTATGGCATCTTGTGTTTGTAAAACCAGTTAATTACGCTAAAAAAAACACTGACTCCATTGATATAAATTTGAGTGCGATATATTTAATATAAAACTATTTACTTTCATCTAACTGAGTCGTACAAAACAATATCATCTTATTTTTGTATGTAAGCCAAGAATGCAGATCGATACCTTTTTATTCAGTAACATATCATTTATCTCTTTTATTACTCATTTCAAATTTTACATTTTTGTTTAGAGTAAGTTATGTTTTCTCATATAAAAAATCTTGTGGATTTAATGCGTATATCGAAAATCATTAACATTGCCTATGACTTTTTGGGACAACCCTCTTAGAAACAATTGCTCTCTCTCTCTCTCTCTCTCTCTCTCTCTCTCTCTCTCTCTCTCTCTCCATCCCTTCTCTGCCTTTTACAATATACTACTTTTATGATTATCATAATTTGGCATATTGTATCATAACATTCTAGTTTGCCAATACATCCTATATATATTGTTTGCTTTCAAAGACAATTATATCATATTTTGAGTGAGATAACTGTATTGTCTTTAATGATAAATCAGTGGAAAGCGATTTAATAAGAATGTTGTAGGCGTAGATATCATTGAGGATGGTGGAACACTTTATCTTAAAGTCCCGTGTCACGGGTATGTCAATCCCCTCGAGATGGCCGGTTATATTTTTGTTTACATCTTGAATGAAAAATAAACACTTAATTTATTGCATCCTATTTTACCTTAATATTTTGTGATAAAAGCTTTCAATGGAATTACTTTCTGACATCGTTTTGGTAGACTGGAATAGGGGGATCTGAAGTAAGTGTTTGACATTATTCCAGTTACACAGTATTTCTCGGTTTCAGTCATCGGTGGTACAAATATATACAACTCGACGTTATATATGCTTTTTCAAAACAGGTCAAATATTTTCAATTTGATTTAAGTCGGGAGATTGTGGGAAGAAAACTGATGGGACTGTGTTTCATTGTTTAAAGTCCTCCGTCAATCAGGAACGTTGATGGGGACAGTTGGGTAAATTTCTAAAATATTTCACCTAAAAATCAGCCTGGCTCCAATTTTTGCCTCTAATCTTGCTCAAACCTAAATTTTAGCCTGGAATGAAAGGTAGGCCGGGCATTAAAATTAGCCTTTAAAACTGTTTTGGCCTGAACCAAATCTTTTTTATTCAAACTGTTGATTGATTTCATTAGCTTTTCAATGTTATGGCAGATGAATCATATGTTCCTGTAGTTTTATAAATGAAACTTATAATTTGTGTTCAACAATTTTGAAAATTAAAAACCAAAAACAAACCAATGCAAAACTTACATGGTACCAATTTTGATGCACCAGATGCGCATTTCGACAAATAATGTCTCTATGCTCAACCGAAATGTTTGGAATCCGAAATAACAATGAAGTTTTAGAGGTATTATAGGGGAAAACAGTGTGCCAAAAAAAGTGAAGTCAAATTCGTTCAAGGTTAAGAGCTATGCGTGAGGGAGATAATCCTTAATTTTGAAATGAGTTTCGAAATTTTCAAACAGCAATTAGAAAATATACATCCGTATTTTCAAGCTAGTAACGAAGTACTTAGCTACTGGGCTCTGGAGACCCTCGGGGACTAAAGTTAATTAGAATTCAGGGAAAAAAATCAATACGCCCATCATTTCATTAGTAGTGTATACTTTTTGATTTGTGTACAAGTACATACGGAAGGAAGGGATAAGAAAATGATGTTATCAATAAACTGATTAATATACAGTCAACTCTCGATAAACCGCCACCTTTTGTTCTTATGAAATTATGGCATTATAACGAATTTGGCGATGAATTGAATTACTGCCATCTTGAAGAAAGAGTTACCGTTCTTTTATATGTAAGAGTTATCTTTCCTCTATTTACAATACTTATGTAAGTGAGCGATCCATGTCGCCCACTGTCCTTCTTTTGATATAACCTTTTCCCATAAAACAGAAAATGATTTGCAATATCCTGATGGGTACATTTTTTATGATATCCTTGGTACGTAATGATTTTCTTTTTCTCATCGAAATTTAACAGGACCCTCTTTCGTGGCGAAGCTATAGCTAAATTGTATAAACAACTTGACTACAGTTCATCTCGAGTATTTTTCTTGTTTATTCAATACAGCAATTACTGGGATCCTTCTGTCCAGGTGTACGCCGGAGATTGATAATGACCAATTTACTGCTTCACTGACCACGTGCACCCGTGGCGGTTTATTAAGATAATTAACACGTTGAAATAGACTTTTGTAATGAAAACACTGTGGCAAATGGCGATAGCGAATTTGGCGTTTTAACGAGAGTTTTAAGTAACAGGAAAAATGTTCCAAGAAAAATACGGCGTTATAACGAAAATGGCGATGAATTGAGTGGCGATAATTCGAGAGTTACCTGTATTGTCAATAGAATCAATAAAATGGGCGGCAGTTTATGCTTTTTTTAGATGCTCATTTAATAAAGAACAGAAACATGTTTTGTATGTGTTATGATTTTAAAAAAAACTAAAATCAGTAATAGATAAATGATACCAATCAAGATTTTAATTAGAAATTTAGTTTTGGTTGAGATCAAAATATGTGTTGGTTTAGGTCAAATTTGAGGCCTTGCCGAGTGTGGAGACAGGGACAAAATTGGGATCGGAGCCAAATATGATGCCAAAATTGGCGTCAAGCCATGGGACCATACTAGGTTTAATAGGATGCCTGATAAAATAAAGGCACTGTTTCGTGTATGTTGCAGGAGAATTGTCAGTGTATCAACATGGCTGCTTTATGTGTAATACTGTTTGAGCGCAGACGATTGGTTTTTTGTTGAATATCAATATCCTTTAGTCATTTATATTTTTTATGAGAAATAATGATTAATCTTTATGAAGATAAAATAAGTGTTATATTTCATTGTTTTCTTAACAAATCAATATGGGAGAATTAAGCAACATTCATGATATGTAGAAAACGGGAAAACAATATGAACTTAATGAGTATTTATTTTTAAAGTTTAATATATAGTACTGTTTTGATAATCTATTGACGTACTCTATGTATTGCAGAATAAGGGCTACAATTTTCTTATTGATATTTGCAATAAATGCAGAGGAATTGTCATTAATTGGCTCGAAACTAATCAAAATGTTGATATTTCATTGACGCCACCAGTTTAGAATGTGCAAAATGGTTGTCATTCATCTTCTATTAAAGTGGAATAATTCAATTTCATCGACAGGCGATCGACTACATAATGTAAGTGTAACGGTTACAGGATATGGAGTGGATTATTCCTGCAGATTATTTCCTGGACCAGCTGCCACTGGAGATCTCGTCCTGTTCATGTGTGAGAACGGCGTCACTGGTGTTAATGTCACAATCCAGATCCTATCTGAAAATGGACCATTGAATAACCTTTCTGTCTGCGAAGTAGAGGTTTTTGATTAACTGTGATTGATATTTTCCTACAACTGGAGAGATACGATAAGCTGAATAGTATTGTTTGGTTTGGTTTCTTTGTTTGTTTTACGTTCCGTTGAGAATGTTTCACTCCTATTGAGACGGCTATTGTATGCTGGTCTGTAGTCATTGTTAATGTCATGACGATATTCTGTGTATTACTTTCTTTAATCATATATATTCTAATGATACCCATAATCATGTTGATATTAATACCCCCTCAACTCGTACAGAATGTATAATCTTTATTTTGTTAAACATTGATAAGTGTCTTGGTATCTTTCACGATAAATGATCATAAACACCAATACTTACACTGTTGCCCAATACCATGACCTTAAATCGAAATGTACATTCATCCGATATTCTTTAATCTTGGCACAACATTACCTTTCCGCAATAGAACAATCAATAATATCTTTAAAAACCTCACAAATTATGAAACTTTTATATAACATAGACGTCGCATGAATCCACAATAGCTAGAATCCCATCATATGCCAGAAATAGAAGATCCCGTGCTGTATTTTCGCTTCTGTTGTCTTCATTTTAACCTTCATACCTTGCGAATCATATGATAGTGACTGCATTATCGGTGCACTTAAATGTCAAAGTCATACTAACGTAGTTTGGAAAAGATACGACCGTTAATGAAGTTCATTATCAAGGTCAAATTGATGCACAAAGTAGTTATACGTATTCTATTACCAATCAACTGGAAGATATTTGGCGCCAACCCACAAAAAAAGACGAAACAGAAAAACACGTCTTTCATTTGTTACTCATGAGCTGGAAGATTGACGAAATTCATAACATTCCAACTGACAAGTTAGATTGCATTAAAACCAGAAAAATGACATTTCCTCTACTATGACACGTTCTCAGAAAATAGACGCAGACTTTCATGGCGTAAATGAAGAAGACCAGATAAAGGTTTAGCGGTATTCATGGGACCTGGCATTCCACCTAGGGATAAATTAGATTTAGAGGAATATTTATTTTACTATATCACAATCAAAATATATTTAGGTAAACAAAAATGTATTCTACACATAAATATCCTTGTGTTGTGTGCTCTTTGCCGTGTTTCCCACTAATACTGAGTAGTTGTGTCGGTCTTTTCAGGCTGGTTTTAAGTACGGATTACTCCCTTATTTCACCTTTTTTCATGTACATGGGAACTATTACATAAAATGTGATGACATTACCACCTTGTCATTGAATTTATATTTATGAGGATTTTATTTATTTTACTGTGCATTGTGGAATAGTTCTGGTAACACTTGTAAAATAATGAAGTCAACCTTTAAAATGATTTCGCCCACTAGTCAAATATTAAGTTAAAGAACGTATAAATCCTTTCACGCTTGACATTTGTCATCCGTTTAACAACATAATGATCTAGCAACTCGACGTAAAGATCCGACAACTCGACGTAAAGATCTGAAAAGTTTACAAAGTGTTCCGACAACTCGACATAATGGTATTCTTTTCAACCTGTCAGATAATGATATGTACTTGTCAGGTACAAGGACAGAGAGTAGATGTCAATAAATGAAACTAGCATAATTATTAGAATTAAAAGATTGTGAGAAAATGAAAACGAGTTGGTGTTTTTTTGACAAATTGATATATAATCATCTGACAAATCAACAAAATCAACTGACATGTCGAGGTCATGGGATACATTGTTCACAATAAAAATTGAAGATAACGAATAGTGACTAATGCTTTACGAGTTATTTCCCCATGGATGCAGATGGCATGCAGCACGCAACACATTTCGGTCCCCAATTGAGGGTTTCATACAGAATAGATACATTTACTAATTCTGATTGTAATTAATGCCAGGTAAGGAATTTTACTAAGGACTTAAGACAGTATAACTGAACAATGATATATTAGTGACTTGCAACATTTTTAAGTGTCCCTTTTGTGATTTACTCGCCGAAAGAACAACAATGCAGTCATCGAGTTCTTAAGATCAGAATCAGATGATCCTAGCATGTCTGCAGTCTTCATTATTCTTATTGATGTTGTCGACAACCAAAATATAAAACACAATTAGATATGCTTGAAATTACATGTGCAACTAACGCATAGATGTGCATTATTAGCCTGTCATTTCTAGTTATGTTCCAACCATCGAATCTAATCGAAAATCAGTCGATTGTTGTCAAATCTAAGCGCTCAATTATGAAAATTTTATTTCAATTAATCGGTTTATAGATTTTGTTTTCTCAACAGCTGAACTTTTTCACAAATAATCCTGTCGTGACCTATTTGTTAACCTAATTTACCGTAATGGTGGCACACATGAAAGCGAAAGCATCCATACCCGGGGAAGAACGCATGATTGTATGGTCAGATAGGCGTCCTTTAATTTAGGCATATAAACGAAGTGACCATCCATCAAAGAGATTCTTGATGCGAACAAAGACATGTGTGGATTACGTAGATTAAACAGCTTTCGAAGGTTACTGTTACCCGATCTGCACGTGCGTAACGTGTTTTCGATCTTTTTTGGGGGTGGGTGGGTTTTTTTGTTGTTGTTGTTGTTGTTTTGTTTTATAAAATATTCTTTCCCTTTTTTCTTTGCTGAATTTTAATTACTTGTATGCCGGATTACCGTAAAATAATGACATGAAACTTTGATATACAGGGATATTCATAATTTATAACTGGAGCAAACGATATGTTTGGAACGTAAACCCTTCTAAAAATCCTATTGACTTTTATATACATGTATGTAATTCAAAGATACTAAGATAGTAGAAGAATAACAAATACACACAGAAAATATCCATTTACACTCTCTCAGCAATAGAAACAACAAATACAAATATGTAGAAAATATATATTTACACTTTCTCAGTAAATACATTACTTCATGAGAGAATTTCTTTCTGTCCGATTATAATCGATAATTAGTTAGTTACAGTAAACCAATCATCAATTATGAAATTCTCGCAGATTATCATCACTAAATTAATTTCATACTGGATAAAACTATGTGTTGCTCAATGTCCATTAAACAGAACATCTTATTTGTCTCGAATTGGTATCTCTAGTGAAATATGCCTATTGAAATATATTCAATGTTTTGAAAATCAAATATTGTATGTAGCACATTTCAGCTCTACTTATTGCAATGAGCACAAAAATAATTATCAGGGACGTAGAAACAATGGGTCTGTCCCCTTTTATTATTATATGCAAAGTTTGTTTTCACGTATGTACGTACAGCGGTCTATCTATTGAAAGGATTACTTCATTGTATTTCCAGCGGGATTATTTCAGGTTCCCCATCACCAATTTCCCATATTTATGTAGCAATATTCCATAATTACCTCCATATGGTGTTTATATCTCACTATTGATTCGATACGCAAGAGCTTGACAAACAAGTTGATGGTGCAGGGGTTTCAACAGTCTTGTATATAGTCAGCATATCGAAAGTTCTGTAGTTGTTATGACAATCAGGTTTGACGATGCAACCTGTCGTTGGGTCGGGTGCTGTCTGGTTTGTTTCCAACCGATTGTTGGGTCGTTCTTGGCACACTAATTTCAACTTCGGATGTTTCCGTTTACCATATCACGATGTGAATCTTACGGTGGGTGTGGTCGATGGGCAGGGGATTATTGTCCCTCGTGGGCACCTGATCCTACCTCTGGTATATCCAGAAATCCGTGTTTGTTCAACTCTCTATTTTGTGTTGCTTATAGCAGTTATGAGATTGATCACTGTTCGTTAACTTCGAATTATATACACTGGTCACCCCTTTCGCGTTCACCCATCATTAAATATTTAGAGCTTTCTATTTTTTCTAAAATTTAAGAGCCATTCTCTGTAACCACTTAAAAAAATTCTGCACGCATAGTCACCGATTTTCACGAAACTCACCTGAATGAAACATCTATATAACATATTCAAGAAAATATATTTAAAAATTAGATAGTGATCATGGTTGCTATGGAAACAGGTACAATTTTATCAAGTTTGACCATTTTCTAGAATTTGGTAGTTTTGGCACAAAAGTTGAATATAAAAGATTATGAATAGTCTTAAAATTCTAATTTTCAAATTAAATTATAAAACAGATCCCATATTTGTCATTTAAGAAAAAAAATGAATAATGGACAATCCTAAGTGATTTTTATAATTGAACAAATCTGTAAAATTATGTTTAAATTCAATGGTTTTTATGTCTTAATAACTTTTATTCGCATCCACCTCAAATAAAGTGACACAAGTTTTTAAAACAACTAATCTATGTTCTTCATAAATCTAAACTAAAACTTTTGGAAATCTGCCTATTTCATACAATTTGAAGTGAATGATTTATGGGGGGATGCATTCTGTAACCAAGAGTTATTCCCCTTTGAAACTCTTAAACGTGATAGGGCAGTAAAATTACATAGAAACACATATAATATGACGGGATAATGTCTTACTGCATGCTGACAGAAGTTTAGACGAAGACATGTGGCATTCAAAATATTCTCTCCACTCATCCACACGAAAGAAGAAGGTGTGAGAGACATATCTCCGAGTACCAGCGTTCTAGTAATACAGGTAATTATTCTATTTACTTTGAAATCCATTCACAAGCCTAGAATTAATCAACTTGATCACAATCATTTGATGTCAAATGTTTTCATAGACATTGTGTACAATTATGGATTTCTCTAGATCTGCCAATAGCATGGCACATATGATGTGCGTACATGCTAAATATTCACCCTTCAACTCGCCACTGCTTCAGTTGTATTGATATGACGTCAAAATATAGACTGTGACGTCACACATTACAGTACTTAGATCTACTTAGGCCTAATGCAGCACACTTTATTATGTAGGGGATCGTATGACTAGGATGAAATTGAGATAATAAATGCAAAATCGTTATCATTATTTGTTTTATAATAGAATGAAGTAATAGAATCATTTAAAAAAAATCATAGATATTTATTCATTTGAAAAATGCATGACCTTTCGTTATTATACATATTACATAAAAGAAAAGAGACACCCTGTTGTGATTAGGCCATTGCATACTTTTTTCCCCCATTGATACATGCCAAAACATTGAATAAGCTCTCCTTCGTGAAATTAAGTAATGGGTCATAACATTGAATTTTATCTCTAATCTTTTGCACTTGTATCAGTTCAAGGGAGGGGGTGGTTATACATGTACAGATACTCAACTGAGAAGTGAATTAAGGTGGGGACACTATTCAGTATTATTAGACATCCACATATTAATTATTCTTTACTTTTGATGATACTTTATAAAATTATCAATTCTATGAATAAATTCAATTAATTAAACAGAATTGAAATATTGTAGAAATACCAATACTGATACACGTTAGACTATACATGTTATGCATGGGAATTTACTCTATTTTTTCTGTTTTGTTCAGCTTCATTTTGTTTTCAGTTTACACATGCCACTAACAAAACAAAAGTATTTATTAAGGACATACAAGCAACATTTCTGACATTGATTTTTTCCCCATCTTCTTGATATAAAAAGCTATCGTATGATTTCGGAAATAAATTCAAATTTTACCGACCTGGGTAGCTTAGCGATTATATAACCTATCTTGTAATGCAGGGGTTCTGGATTTGATCCATTCTTTCCTAAAATATATTTGTACTGTCCTTATATATACAACCTGATGTAATACATAACTTTTGATTGCAACAATATTAGAAACTATCAAAATACTGAGTACCAGTATGCTATCTCTAAAACAGACATGGTAATACGACGTACCCCAAGATTTTTTTTGTAGAAATGAGACAGAGTGCACATTCATGAAAATTTATATATATTATTAAGAAACGTCGCAGAAGTCCTCAAGTGATAAAATACGGCAAAAGAATTCTCACTGTTTTGAATATTATAATTAACCCATGTGTTGATTAATTGAGGTCATATAATCACCTTAGAGTTTAGATGAAACTAAATCTAGATAAGAATACATGTATTTCAGTAAGTTATTACCTACCGTAAGAAAAGGGTTTGAATAAGATTTCATTCAAACATATAATTTAAGGAATACATATTACAGCTACATATTCATCTTGGTATTTCTCTTAAAATTAATATTATTTATTGATTTTGTAGGAAGTGTCATATTGTCAGTTTGGTGCGGGCCAAGTCAGAAGCATCAGTGTATGTTCGATGCTTATGTTGCCTCAAAGGATACGATAGGGTGTGGTTCATTTAACCGGAAAGAATTTCTATCAGGACAGCAGATCACATGATATTTTAGTTGCCTCTATGTCATTGAGAAGACGATTAAACCCATGATGACTATATATGCGCAAAATTAGAAAATGAAAAAGATTGGGTGTGCTTATCTTGTCTATTTTGTAATATATGATTCTAAAATAAAGGTATACCATTTATAATAGGATACGATTATGAAATATTCATCATCGGAACCCACTGCTCAAAGGCCGTAATTAAACGCCGAGCATAGGCCTAAATTTTGCAACCCTCACTGACAATGGTGATGTCTCCATATGAGTGAAAAATTCTTCGGCGGTACGTTAAATGATAATCAATGAATCAACCCGTGGGTTCCAACGATGTCAGATATTAAAGATATTGACTTTCCCAGCATACTAAATGACTTCAATATGAACATCATTGGTATGTTACAGTTACAAGCAAGGTCTTCTTATGATGTTGAAATATAATTCACATACCTATGTTTAAAAAGATACGTTAAACGAGTGACCATGATGAACGTCCAGACTCTAGAAAACAGAGGCCCTCAATTGTTTTTAATCAAATGCCAAGGTCACGAGTCAAGGTCAAAATACTTCCTAATAAGAAACTGTAAATTGTCAAGTCATGTATTAAAAAATGTTAGTTTAATAGATTTCATACATGGTACTGGCATAACATTTCTTGCACATACATAGTAAGCAGAGCTAATATTGAACTGCAGAGAGAGAGAGGGGGGGTGGTAATTCCTCATGAATCAATGATAAATTACAATCTTTATGTACCTTATTTAGTTTATTTAACTTGAACAATTTTTAAGATCAATGATTCAATTTCAATGTCACACTTAATTCGATTGGCAAGGTGAAAAAATGTACATGATAGTTTGAAATAACTGAAATATTCAAATATGCATTTTCTAGATATGGTAGTTATTTTGATGATATACATTTGCAATTTGTGATACATGTACAATACACAAATAGAAATAGACACAATACACAAATAGAAATCATGCACATTTGAAGAAAAAAAACGAAAAAAAAAACAACTATGCATTGATTTAATTATCTGTAACAAATTAAGAGTGTTTATGATTGAAGAACATGCATGATGCATAACAAAATGAGATTTACTTAAAAAGAATGTGAACATCAAGTTTGCTGTTTTATGATATTTTGTTATCATAGCAACAATGTAATATGAATTATCTATCAGTATTAATATTGTATCAACTATAACATTGACTTCAGTTGAATCTGTCTATAAAAGCATTTTTTTTTTTTTTTTTGGTCTAAAAATTTATTTATTTTGCATGGATTTCGAATTCGAAAAGAAATAGCAATTTTCGTTTCCATGCCAACCAACATGAATTCTCAAATTACACTTGTTAAAATTTGAAATCTAACATCAGTAGCAATCGGTTATTAAGATTATATACTTTGAATACATAGAAAATTGTATTTTGAATTACATTGAAAAATACATCTCTACTGTCATATCATGACGAAATGCATCATTTTGTTTCCATGGCAACACAGCTTAGATGGTAGATTCCCAAACATGTCTCATTGTTATATGATAGTACTATATCTAATGTATGTTGTACAATCATTTATAGATTTCAAGCTGAATGCGGGAATTTTTATCCATCATTCAAATTTGCCTCTAAATTAGCTTTTTCAGAATGTATCAAACAACCCTCTTTTCCAGACAGAATGAAAATATAACAGAATTATTCAAACCTTTTACTAAATATCAAACTAAATAATAAAAATGCTATATAGCATCATTTGATAATGATTAAACAAGAACTCAAACAGGTTAATCCAGTATAGTTGAATGAAAAATGTCATTTTTCATGCGAAAATTGACTCTTTTGTGACCTGAATGGCATGCACGTGTTACCATGGCAACAGAGTTGCATAGCAACCAAATTATGATGGTTTTACATTACTTATGCCAGATTAAGTCGATGTGGCAAATTTGAAAAAAAAATCGGTGACAGTGCGTGCCGGACCCCTAATATAAATGTTTAAGTGGTTACAGAGAATGGCTCTTAATTGTCAAGAATTCCCAAACAATGTTGTGGTCAGCTTCTTCTATGCCCTCTTTATTAAATAATAATACATGCCTTTTTATAGCATGAAAGGTGAATACAATGAACAGTGGTCAATCTCATAACTCCTATAAGGTGTTTTTCAGCCTGTTAAACCTAAGCATAAAAACCTAAACATGATAATGAATTTACTAGCGTATGCTTTGCTAAGCACAGTTTGTTAATATCATTTATGTAAAGCGTAGGACCACAATGATAAGTACGCCCCCAATTTCCGGTGTAAGGGGGATAACTGCAGAGAGGCAGGTCATTATCTGACAAATCTTCATGAATATCTGATAAGTGCTGCTAGAAATATACCACCAAAATTGTGCCATCTTTATTGCGTTGCAAAGTTTTCTTGGCTTTGTTTTAATTAAATATCCTTATTTCAATAGTAGAGGCTATGTAAGGCGCATATTTAGAGGGGTAGGGGAGTTCAGAAACCTACCTCCACCCCGAATTTGGTAGAAAATAAATATACCATGCTATTCTTATGCACCCCACTACTATAATAAGTGTTATTCCCGAGGATAAATGGGGGGGGGGAGTGTTCGCGTTGACCCAACCCCCTCGGCAAAAGAATCTGGGTTATCTTAAGTATACAAATGAACTGTTGCAACATCAACATATTCAGATTATGTCTTATCAATTAAACTACGTCGACAGTTATTTAAAGTTTTATAACGCAAACAGAAGGAAAAGCCCTCATCCTAATCCTGTATTACTATAAACGCACTATTTATGTAGTGTATATAAGAATATTTATATTGCAAATCACATTTTCCTCTATGAACCAACCAATTTCAGCACGCGACACAATCCGTTCACATTGACTATAAACGGATTATAAACTATCTTAAAGCACGCGACTGAGAGAGCGTAATGGTTTGAAAAAATAGAACATCTGTTACAAAGATCTCGCAGGTCACACCTTTGGATTAAGATTGTAAACTTAGGTGGATTATCATCCCAATCGTGCGGTCTCCTACCTCCTAAATACAGTGCACCTTGCAATGTTAATAAAAGACAGGGTGAGACGAAATGTGACGTCATGTCTGTATTGACGTACGCCACAATAACTACTGTGACAGAGGCTAGGAGTTCGTTTTACGCAACAAAAAAGAAGCAATGTAAACAAACGGTGTTTTAGTAAATGTATATAAATATAAGAAATGAACATCACTTAGCGCGATTCACAGAATTTGCCTCAAATTCAAATCCGTTCATACTGACCACGAACAGCTCAAAAGTGATGTCTATTTCTTAAATATACCCTAATACATTTCATTGCAAAATAGCTCACTTAAATCGTTTCATCATTTATGAATGTTACAATAACTAAAGTTAGCCATAATCCATGTGTATAAATAATATCTACTATTGTGATAAAAATGTTTGCATATAAATAATCAGTAATAGATACCATTCATGTAATACAACCCAAATAATGCTAATATCAAGAAGGTGTTTTTAGATTGCGTAGACGTATCGTCCTTGAACGTATAAACAATGTAAATAAAAACCGTTTTATCTCCTGCATCTAAAGAGTTATGAACGGAGGTAATCTGACCTTAAAACTGGCAGCATATCGTGGATATAAATCTTGTTTATAAACAATTGACTCTCGTCTGTTGTTTTTTCCCCCGATAATTCTAGAACAAATACCATTGTATAAGCAAACTGCGTTAGTAAATCTTGATATGGTTGTAGATTTGTTATACAGTCCACTGCATTTACTACTTTTTAGACGGTGACTATTCATAGCCACTGTATTGTGCTATCGGCAACCCTAGCGGCAGAATTTTGTAGGCAAAAAAATCAAGAAAGTGGAGTTATTTTTATTATCAAAATTATATGTGTATGATTGTAGACAGTTTTGAAAAGCTTTTTCAATATTTTTTGCTTCATACGCAAAGATAATCCCCAAATACTAGTATGTTATATTACTCGATTGAACCTCCCGCAAAAAAGAAACAACCGTTAAAATGGTAATTCCAAGTAATTTGCGTAGATAGTTAAAATCGAATTGGAATCAATTAGTCAACGTTTATAACGGCAAATTGTAATTGAAGTGAAATTAGCTGTAACTCTTCCAAAGTTCCACTTGTAAATTGAATTCAGTAACTACCATAAAAACTATATTTTTTAATGT
Organism: Ostrea edulis; assembly: GCF_947568905.1. Lineage (NCBI taxonomy): Eukaryota > Metazoa > Mollusca > Bivalvia > Ostreida > Ostreidae > Ostrea > Ostrea edulis. Next base: position 77,770,674 of record NC_079170.1, read on the forward strand.
ATTATAACCAAGACATTATATGATGTGTGTGCGTGTGTGTATTTCATTATTATTATTATTATTTTAATATGCCATGAAACTGATTCTTATCTAGCATATTTATGGTATCTTGTGTATTCATATTTTATGTGTACAATCAGAATAGGTAGAGTTACAGATTATATACATGTGATGACGCCTTTTATATCATGGTCTTTTTAATGTTTTATTTATTGTCTATGTATTATGTGTATAACATTCTGTAGAAAGGTATATATGCATTGTATAGCACCTTTGAGTGTACATGATGTATGAAAAGGGTGCTATATAAATATGGTATGATTATTATTATTAACGACAGTAGATAGTTTTGTGCGTGTGTTTTTGAGAAAACTTGTAATAAAGAAGTTCGACAAAATCAGACCGCACGCTGTAGAATTTCAGTTTCTTTAAAACATTCTCCCCTATAAGGTCATAACCAACTTCTCAAGCAGCAATCGTCAGCTGATCCTCAGATAGAGAATGTGGATCTCGTGTGTAAAAGAAATTAGGAAAACTTTAGTTGTCTTTGTTGAATAGATATAGATTTTACGGTACTTATTGTGTAGACGTATTCACGCTAATTTTCTATAATCACTAATTTTCCCCAATATCTGTGCACAAAGTCGAACACCTTAAATTTTAGTCAAAATTGCTCAACACAAAAATAAAGATATAAAATTCTGGGAAACTGAAAATATATTTTGTTCACCGAGATAAATGATATGAAAAAGCATTGTAAATTCGTACATCGATTGTTTACCGACATTTTGGTTTTACTATGAAATCACATCTTAACATACAATTCTCTCTACGATTTAAATAGATAAAAGTATACAATTATAATTGGCAATAATTGTTCGTTTTTGAGGACCCGATCTTCATTTTTTCCACAAGCACACAGAGGACTATCCATGATGTGACAATGGAATAAATGTTTGCTTAAATTGTACCAAAATCGTGTATGATCATTTACAACAGTTGGTACACAAGAATTTTTTTTATAGATCTACGTTTAGGTAAATGCAATTTAGAGTGTGTATTACTGTGTATTTTTCAGCAGGAAATATATCTTAATGATAGGTTGGAGTAAAATTCTGGTCCATTTTATGCATTGTTTTTAGTCATGCTATTTTTGCGTCATTTCAAACTGACCCCATTCTATTTCCAAATAAAGAGATTATATCGATGCTTTTAAAGTTCCCCCTCTAACTAACATGCTGCAATGACTTGAAATGCTTCTAGTTAGTTTTGCATATTCATTTTGAATTTTACATCCTCCCAATACTCTGTTGGTTGAATATTATTTAATGTCCCACTCGAGACTGTTTCATTCATATGGAGACGTTACCATTGTCAGTGAAGGCCTAATGCTAGGCGCTTACGGCTTTTAAACAGGGAAGGATCTTTGTCGTGCCACACCTGCTGTGAAACGGGGTCTCGGTGTTCAAAGTATCATCCGAAGGACCGCCCCATATAGTCGATTCTTACAACAAGCAAGGGGTATTGAGGATCTATTCTAACGCGGATCTCCACAGGACCCTATGCTCTGATCGAGTCTACCTTAGATAGATTTTTGATAACTCCTACATTCTATTAGTTTGAGAATTAGTGACTCAGGAATTATTGAATAATGTGTCATATGAAAATACTTTAAACACATGAAGAACTGTTTAAAGATGAAAATAAGTAATAATTTAGAATTTAAGATTATACATGAGAGAAAATAGGATAAATATTTACACAAAGTAAGAAACATACACCACTGAAATACGATGGGATTTGACTGAGTCAAAATGTTTTGAGAAATAAACATTCCATTGCCGTTGATTATTTACTTTTTAGTAGTTTTGAGGTTTCCATCATTGAGACTATACTTTAGAAAATAAAATATATTTTATTAACATATTAAGAATTATTGAACACTTTGAGAACTATTTGAAGTTGACAGTTCATGTATAAATGAGATAATTTGATAAATCATACACAGGAACGAATCGCGACCAACACACTCTGTCTGAGTCAACATATATTCTGAAAACTCGAGAAATGCACATGAAAAATAACTCATTTTAAATTTGAAATTTCTTTTGAAAAACAGGTAATTAGATCATTAAACATGAACGAATAGTTATCTTGACCTGTGATAAGAAAAATAACTTTGTTCTGAGTTTAACATTTAATTTTTGAGTGTCACAGTATGCAAAAATGATATGAATATTTGAAAATGGAAAGGCCATAGATTATAATGTCATTTTTCATTTTACAAGGTGATCATTTCTGAAATATTCCTTACAAGCTCGAAAGGAAAACAGTGCATGGATATGAGTTTCATGTTCCTCTATTCTCTTGAGAGAAAAAAGTGCTCATTTACAAGGCATAATTAATTACTTCAATTTTGAAAACTGCATTTTAAACTATATGTACATGTTTCTGCTTTTGGATTGAATACATTATCTATGAATTCGTTTATGCTGCTTTAACATTATTGAATTATTTTTACAAAATGAATAACCATTAATGATTCCTTATTCAGGCAATTCTTTGTACTGTTTTAAGACACCACAGTTAAGCTTTTCGTACAGTGCGGCCATCGCGGATCCCGTATTAGACCGCGCTCCCCCCGCGGTATGTTAATCCTTCCCGCGCTATCACTCCGCGGGATTTCATCGCGGGGCAGATTTACACCGCCGCGTTGTGAAGTACCGTTATTTACCTGTTAGGACAAACTAAATGTACGATAGCTATTTCATTCGTCGGCAGAGAATGAGTACGGCTTGCTTATGGACAGCTATCTCGCATTACACAGTTACATACCGGTGTATTAAATAAATCATTTTAGAAAAAATGAAAAATAAAATCAGGGACCTACTAAAACCAGATATACTTAGGATTTATCATATTTAAAACACCTCCATTTTTTTTATTCTAAAAAAAAGAAAAAAACCAAAAGAAAAAACCAGCATTTAATTTTGTTTTTTATTAGTATTGTTATGCTACATTTAATGATAAGGATTAAGAGCTGTGTCCTAATATTTTTTACAGTGACAAAATAATACAAATAGATCTACAAATGACCGTATACGAGTGTAAGATTAATATGTTCTGTCTGTTTTAATGGTGTTTGTGTAGATTTCGAGAATTGGTTAAATTTTTATTAGTAACAAAATATTATTTTGTATGTTTTAAGAATAAAAAAATGTAAATTTTATATTATGCTAAATGAAAGATTTTTTGTTTTCTCATTTCAATCGAACATCGTTTATATGTACACCTGTTGGGTCCCTGCTGCACGTGTTCTTAAAACAACACACGGGGAGAAGACCCTGTGTGTATATGTTCAATGTGTCGAATACAGGATGTCAAAATGGTAATGTCTCTACTCCAGGGCATGCGATCTCCTTATCAGCTTACAATTACCTATACCCACCAAATTTTACCAGTAATTAAACTAGGGTGTTTGTTTTTAATTCCTTCGTCAAGTGCTAGTTTCCTCGCTTACAACTTACTAATTCCTTTTATAACGGTACATATGAATGTCAGTATCATCAAAATTACTCTCTAATTGCATGTTAAATCAAAATTTAATATACGTTGTAGAGGAAGGTCACACATATACGAGAGGGGTGGCGTATACCCCAAAACTGTGTTTTACTTGTTATCTACTTTTTGGTATTATATTATCTCCTTTGAAATATGCATTGCGTTTTTTTCCCTCTCTCTCAGATGTTCAAAGCCCCCAAAATGTAATTAAAATTTGAGAATTTGGATCTAATTAAAATAAAATATTATTATATGCTTTATTTGTATTGATCACCAAGCGGTGTTTGTGTGGCTAGTCTAATGTTGTCTTAGCAGTTTCACGGGTAGAGCGTGCGCTGATCGCGGTATGGGGCGTTGAAGCAGACAGGAAGTGTTATGTAACAGATATACACATACCCGAGACGTTCTCTACACAATGAAACCTGTTAAGTTAGGACGTCTTCACAATGTCTAGAAGAGAAAATGTACTGTGTAAGGTATAGCTATAGGGACACCTATATAATACTATCTTTCGAATTGGGGGGAAATGGTTTGGAGAGAATATTAATCTCTCTCTCTCTCTCTCTCTCTCGTTCTCTCTCTCTCTCTCTCTCTCTCTCTCTCTCTCTCTTTCTTTCTTTCTCTCTCTCTCTCTCTCTCTCTCTCTCTCTCTCTCTCTCTCTCATATTTTCTAAAGATTAGAATTTGCTTATGCAAGGTTTTCTTTTCCCAACTTTGATATAAATTTATGTTATCCATGTTTTGTTTTTAAGTATTTGTACAAATACATTGTATAGCATTAAATTCCTGAAAAAGAATTGATATGTGATTAATACTGACAGGGATAATCAGTTTTCGTGAAGTTACCTTTGCCGTTTTACGGATAAAGCGTATATATATGCACTTGTATATGGTCATCTTCCGACATTGGTATATGGTAATCTACCCTTATATTGAATGTGTGGTTCGATAAAGGTAACATGAGAAGTTTTTGTAAAATGTGTTTTACAAGCGATGCATGCACATGTATATGGCAATTTAATGATTTATTTATAGTATTGCTGAACAAACGATCTGTTTTTAGTTTATGATCAGTATGTATATATGTGTATTTTTTTTTTACGTTAACGAGAGATAACTCGCGTTTGTTGATGGCATTAATCATCTACAGGTGAGACCGCGGCGAGAACAGCGGGACCGCAGGGGAGCGCAGGATATGCAGGGTTACCTGAGATATACCGCGGTAGCTCTATCCCGCGGGGGGAGCGAGGAAAATACGGGATCCGCGCTGACCGTACTCTAGCCCACGCCACTATCTTTCGGTACTATCATTACTTTGATTAAAAGCAATAGTATCCCCGGAAAACCAATATGATGAGCGAAAACAATAATAAAGGAGTTCTTTTTTTAAAAAGTTTAAGATATTTCCTACGAAACAGATTTTTCATAGCTGAACAATACATACCTAATAAAACACACATATTGTATTGTCAGAAATCAATTTACATATTAAACTATCTATATCATTATAAAATATCATCCACGCACTCAGTGTGTGCTAGGTTGTCTGTGCTAGATGTAAGTTTGTAGTATTTGTGCGATATATTTTAAATAATTCATTGTACACATTAGACAAGCTTTTAAAAAGCATTAATGATTACCCTTATCAGCATATAGCAACACAGGACTTACTGACTATTGATATTATGTACATGTATTATCAGCAAAATGTATCTTATTTTCATTGGTTTTATTTTATCAAAAGTACAAACTTTCTTTTACAATACTTTACATATAATTGCACATGCTGTTATTTTGAGATGGTGTTATGTCAGTGTTTAGTTTAATATGTGGTGAATGAAAATAATAATTCGAATTTTAAAACAAGAATGACAACACACGGTGGTGGGGGCTGTGTAGAGATTGTATTTCATATTAATTGAATGTTTGAATGTCAGATCAATGTTGTGTGATGATATCAGATATCGTGACACACACAGAAGTCGTGGAATCCTATCAGACGGTGCACGTCCTCCGAGGAAGAATGTTGTGTTTGGTGTTGTGCGTTCTATTCCTGTTTCATCCATTACTAACGGATTCTTCAGGAATTAAACCCCATGCCTTTGTCAAAAATAAGAATATAAGAATCATATTTATAGCATTCTACATATACATACATTACATATACCAGGATGTGTATCGATAACTTTTAAAGATAATATATGATTGTATTTATATCAAACCATTTTAAATGAGTTCCATATACCACGATGTGTATGTATAACAAACTGAAATAATCGATAATATTCATTGTGATGAAATAATTAATTTCAAATTAGTTAAACTCGTTAAACCCATATTAGATCTACCTGGAATGTATCTAGGTATGTTTTTATTCGTATACATCTGCACAATCATATTTAAGAAATCTAAATTCTTCAATGTTAAGAAACAATTCAGAAGGAATAAAATTTGAAATGTTGCAATATGTTCTCTTTTCCTGAAATATTTTTCAATACACATCTTTTCTCTCACACGCTTTCTCACCCAACAGGTGAGGTTGGCTCTTTTCTGAAGCATGCGCCATGGAAACACACCGATATGTCCGCTTCTATCAGCGGTCCCATGATTTTGACTCTACAGTCCAAGTATAAGTTAGGCGGTGGTCTCGTTTTCAGAAAGAAATGTAAGTATATAGTTGACGACATTGTCAAGAATTAGACTTGCTGTTTAAGAAGCGATGTTTTATTGTACGTACATATGTGTACTATTTTTAGTTAGAATGTAATCAATGAATCAATAATTACTATTCTTTAACGATAAAATATGTATCCACGAGATAAAAAAAAATTGATGAAACAAGTAAATGTCGCAACATACTTCTGTGATTATATATATTCAGTCAAACACTACTGTTAATGAATATCGATGGGTTTTATTTTTGGAGTACAAATATGGTGACAGTGCCAGTTTTCATTTTTCTAAAGTCAGATTTTACATAGAGTTTGGCACAAATCCCAACCACTCGAAATAAAGTATGCACTAAACATGCTTATTTCTAATGTAAGAATTATATCTTCTCTGTGTGTATTTGTGTTGTCTTTAATCCATGGAGTATTCAAACACGTTTAAACAGTCTACGTCCTGTCGATGTCCAACATTGCACTGTTCAAAATGAAGACTTCAACGGATTAGTAATTCATTTGAAGATGAAGAATTGTAAATATTAATCACACTGAAAATTGTTCTAGAACAAACATATAATACGAGAGGATTTATAACGTTCATCTGATATGGTCAATAAACATTATACTGGTATTAATGGGTTCATTTCTCATTTATAATATGGACATAAAATCAAAATCAGGGCACTCTTATGAACAATAAGAAGGGAATACATATTTGTTTGGAGATGAAAAACAATGCATTGTTTGCTTATATAACTGGAATTATTGTATTGTCCCATCACATAATGCAGCATGATAATGTATCGCTAAAATATTCAAACACTTGCTAGATTCGTTATTTAGTTATGATCAAATACGATTTTCCCAAGAAAAAATACAGTAGAATATGCCTTTGATAACTTCTTACTCCAAGGAATTAATATTGATAGATGAAAAATTTAAGCATTTTGATTGAAGATATTTATGTTCCTCTATGTCAAATCCCTTGAAAATGGTATATACTTTCCTCTGTATCACAATTAATATCCTGCACGATTCATTTAAGTTTGGACGAGGGTGGTAGACAAGAATATCCATTATGATCTTTCATTTTACTGTTGTGTTCAGAAATATTTTCAATGGAAAAACAAACCCCAAAAACAAAAACAAAAAACAACAAATGTTCAAGAAATTGAAATTGATAATAATTCGCACAATAAAGGGGCTTGGGCACAATTTGAGCTACATATTTTAGAAATTTTTCTTTTTCCAGTTTTATTGTTTAAAATGCTTGTTAATGGTCAACCAAACTTTGAATATCAGGTGTTGAGTTACAAGTAAGATACAGCATCCGCAATTCTTTGTTATGTAAACAAGGCTCGTGTCATGTTTTTGTTTACTTATAAATGTTTTAATAAAAAAAATAGCATGTTTGAAGCACAATGAGATGTACGAATTACTAGAAACTGTTTAATATGCTTTAAGTGGAACTTTTACTATTATATTTAACCTGCATAAACAAAAACATGGTACGAGTCTTGTTTACATTACATGGAATTGCGAGCTGAATTAAAATTAAATTACGCATACCATAGTTAGTTTCTCATTTTTTAGGCATTTGAAGTGATTGGGTAGTGTGTGTTTTTATCTAGTTAAGACCCCTTTCTATATTTATGGTATCACAGAGTTTAAGGACAAATGGGCTTAGCCCCCTGTGGTTAAAATAGGTAGTGTCAGTTCCATCGCCAAACGCTCATCACCAGGTGTGAACGTTAAGGGTTTTCAGAGATGATCTTAAAACGGATGTCCCGTGTCACAGTCGATGTGACACGCTAAAGAACCCTCATTGCTCAATGACCTTAAGTGTCGAGCAAAGGCCTAAATGAAGTCCTCCCCCGGTCTTGGTAACGTCTCCATATGAGTGAAAAATTCTCGAGAGAGAGACGTTAAAAAAGATACAGTTAATCAATATCCCTCAAGGTATCACGGTCGACAGGGGATGCTTACTCCTCCTAGGCACCTGATCCCACCTCTGGTGTGTCCAGGGGTCCGTGTTTCCCCAACTATCTATTTTGCATTGCTTGTAGGAGTTATGAGATTGATCACTGTTCGTTATCTTCACCTTGCATTGAAATTATTTAACGAATCAATTTGTTAATGCTTCGTTCAAGCAAATGACACTCTTACAGATGCGTCCCAGCTTTAGATCGTACCCCATACCTGAATGTATACCAACTGATTAGAAGCGGCATAGAAATATCATTATAGATAGACAATTTCATTAGAAACATTGTTTAACTTCGATGATTAAACCAATAATTGATTACAGCAATTGATTTAGATCCTCAGTTCTGCAAGCAATAGTCAGTTCAAACTAGCACTATGAAGTACTGAAAACAATTGGTGTCTTTTGATTATGCACAATACCTTGTAAAGGGTATGGAGTATATGAAAGGTGAAGGTAACGAACAGTGATTAATCTTACACCTCCCATAAAAATTACAAATTATACTTCGTCGAGTTTGTAGCTAAATGAAGTGAAGATAACGAACAATGATCAATATCATAACTCCTATAAGCAATACAAAATTAAAATTTGGGCAAACACGAACTTTTATGTAGCAATATTTAATTAGTGCTTGTGTATCGTACTATATCTCTCAAATGGTTTAATATGCGAACTAATATTCTGTGTAAGTTGAAGATAACGGAGATGACCATAAAACGGATGCCCCGTGTCATATTAGGTGTGACACGCTAACGAACCCTCAATGCTCAATACTTGTTGTAACTGCCGAGCATGGACCTATATTTAAAGCCCTTCACCGGTATTGGTGACGTCTCCATACGAGTGAAAAATCATCGAGAGGGATGTTAAACAGGATAAAATCAATCAATCAATCAACAGCAAACTTTGCATGAAGAAGCAATACCACGTTCTTACTCGGTCATCCTAACTACAAATTTTGAGATGTTACTCATTGTTTATTAATGTTGACGGTGGTATAACTCTTGTGAAATTTCTACTGACATAACGCATTGCTTATGAATACCTCTATACTTCTCTGTGCAGCTACACAAGTCATTTAGGGAACACTGCTATTTTAAATGACCTTCATTGACTGCAGAAAAATTCTCGAAAAAAGGTCGAGTAGTTTTTTGTGTATTTTTCCTCACCACGAATTAACGACAGACTATATCACGGAACGTATCTAACATTACGTCCCATTACGTTCTTTGCGCTCATAAGCGTCCGTGTTGTCAACAACCCCATTCATCGGACAAACTCATAATGATATATTTTCAATTTTCTATGTGCTTTTTGTGTTTCAGACTTCTTAATGCTATCGTAATTTAATTTCTGTAACTTTTATTTGTGCCTGATTCATATATTCGACGTAAAACACCATAAGGTACGTTTGATATACATGCTAATATAAGCCCTTGCATTGCATTTTAAGGAAATAATTTAACGTTGAGCTGTCATCAACTTTGTCCATTTTAAAATGAAACACAAGAAAATGATATCCATGCATTGATTTGTGAATATTTCTATTTTTCACCAAAAGTTCCCGAAAAGTACAAAGACTGCTCAGAAATTTTGAAAATGAAGCCACACAGGAAAAACAGAGACGGTGTATATACCATTTATCCCACTGGAGGAATGAAGAAAAAAGCCTTTTGTGACATGACAACAGAAGGAGGGGGATGGACGGTAAGTCAATTATTTATAGCTTTTGATGATAACATTAATTCTTCAAAATGACACAATGAATTATATCGCTTGAAGATTAGTAACTAGCACAAGCCGGTAACGTATAATCGCCCGACATAAGTATTCGTTGCTGACCTGTAAATGATAGTTGTTTGTTTACATAAACCACTCAATAAGAACTACTCTCCTGATGTTGTCTTACCTTAATATTTAGTAAGATGACCTTTCATTTTAATAACTTCTTGTAGCCGTATATTTTGACTTCCGTAATCACCTGATCTCGTGAATTGATGTAGTTAAGTTAGGTTTAAAAAATCATCGTAACCTTACGACAGCCTATTCTAAGTTAAGATTTTTTTTTCCGCAAGTTACTGTCAGTCAACTATTAAGATAAAAATAACTGCCTTCATGCTATTTGTTGTTCCAGATTTTTTTGAGAAAACATGAAAACAAACCTCCGTGTCCTCATTACAGTTTTCAAGACGAAAGCGAAGTTGAACACTAGACGTTTTCGAAAAGATGTAATCTTCAGTTGACAGACAAAACAAAGAAAGTTCATTGGAAATATTCGAAATGTCTACATCCAAGAATACTTTTTAGGATACCACAGGCAAATTTTGACATGGGGAAATTTTAAGTTCAATCTCCACACACAAAAATGTTGAAATATGTGACGTCATGGTCTTTCGCTTTGACATCATAATGCAAATGATAAAGTGGCGGATATAATATTAAAGAAATTGTTACAAAAAATACAAACCGCATCTAAAATTCGAGTAGCAACCGCTCTCTTGTGGTATTCAATTTCAACCCCTCGTGCATTGAATGGTAAGAATTTATGATGAAATGAACCTGAGCAGTAACAAACGATCATTCCCCTTCTTCATACATTATTTGAAGCTTAGGGAATATTTTGATTTTTGGACAGTAATTTTATACCATTGTGATTTAAAAAAAAAATTCGGCTCCCCTTTACCACTTTGAAAAACGATCTTATATAGGTACTCTGAAGTTGAAATAAAAAATATGCTAGAGTTCCTCATTGACAATATCTTCGTGGTCTTTGGTGATCAGGTCTTCCAACAGTCTGTTGGAATTCCCATGGGCACGAATTGTGCTCCTTTGTTAGCTGACCTGTTTTTATATTTATATGAAGCAGAATTTATTCAAAAACTTCTACGTGAGAAGAAAAAATCTCTCGCTGTGACCTTCAATTCGACTTTTAGATATATCGATGGCGTTTTGTCTATTAACAATGATAGCTTTCATTCATATGTCGATTTCATATATCCCTGTGAGCTCGAAATAAAGGACACCACAGAGTCGTCCACTTCTGCTTCATACTTAGATATTATATTGAAAGTAGACATTAACGGCAAACTAACAACTCAATTGTATGATAAACGGGATGATTTCAGCTTCTCCATCGTCAACTTTCCACATTTATGTAGCAATATTCCATTATCACCTGCATATGGTGTTTATATATCTCAACTGATTCGATATGCAAGAGCTTGTTCTGGGTATAGTCAGTTTTTAAATCGAGGTAAGCTACTGACAAACAAGTTGATGGTACAGGAATTTCAACAGTCTCGATTGAAGTCAGCATTTCGCAAATTCTATGGTCGTTATAACGATCTAGTTCGTCAAAACAACCTCGCATTGGGTCAAATGCTGTCTGACGTGTTTCATACCGATTGTTAAGCCGTTCTTGGCACACTGATTTGACTGTGGATAACTTCGTTTACCTGATCAGGATATGGGGCTCACGGCGGGTGTGACCGGTCAACAGGGGATGCTTACTCCTCCTAGGCACCCGATCCCACCTCTGGTGTGTCCAGGGGTCCGTGTTTGCCCAACTATCTATTTTGTATTGCTTGTAGGAGTTATGAGATTGATCACTGTTCGTTATCTTCACCTTGCATCTAGACCCTAAATTTGAGCCATGTTACTTTAAATACTGGCAACATATGTTGCCAAAAGCTTCAGACCAAATGCTTATGATCAGCTAGATCAATTATAGGCTTTTGAATGAGTCTCAGTGTATCCTTACAAAACCAGAGGATATATCTTAACACGCTTTAATATTTAACCATTGCATTAGATGTACGGATGTTGTACAATGATATTATGGTATTGTTCTAATTTATTCTTTGAAAAATACACCAACGTAACACTATGATTATTAAACATTTATAGAATTTCAGGATTATCTCAGCCTTGTTATTGACGTTTTTTCTATATGCATTCAACAGGGGATAGGCGAGGGTCAGAATGACAATCCCTGTGCTTGAAAGAAAATAAATAGTATTTGAATCTACGCATAGATGTAGGGGTACACAAGATTTACCCCCTCAACCTGGTACAGCATAGATATATTTGTCTATTCCCAATGTACTACTTTTAGAATGCTAGGGCGCGCTTGCTGTCTCTACACCGACCATAAAGAGTACATCTTTCCGTGGTGTACACTTTTTGTTGTTCACTCACTGCACCCTGTACAGCACAAATGATATGGCAAATGCACCGAAAAGTTAAATTTGGCTGAAAAATGGCGGGACTAAAAATTTGCAGATTTCTCTCTCCGAATATATGTACATATTAAGAGGATAATTCAAATATATTATATTTATGTCACTTCGCCTATAGATTTATGTGCATTTTCAAATTTATAATAGTTTAAAATGTATTTAAAGAATATATGAAAACTATTGATATTTCACAGGCAATCATGAAAAACGCAAGTTCGGCGACTAAAATCAACAAATATTTTTTAGGATGACCTTTTTTCAGATGTACATGTATGTAGGTATAAATAGATGTACACTAAAACACATTTCCCTACAAAAAAATTCTTAGATTCTGGTAAGGATTTATTTGGCAATTTATTTGCATTATAATCATTCATTCTCCATTACGCATCTTCTCAGCTGTTGAACGCCAATATTGAATAAACATGAATTTTTGCATCATAATGCTCCTTTGTGAACCCACTTTGGTTAAATAAATAATCTAATTATGATACCGACTAAGAAATATTGAAAGCGAACGTAACAAATGTGCTTGCGCATCGTCAGATGGTATGTTAAGAATATTTCGTAAGTTAAGTTTATGATGTAAACTTACGAACACGTTAGTAAAAGGGAAGTATCGTATATTAAGTTAAAACTTACGAAATTCTTAAGTCAGAATTTCTTTGAGTAAGATGATAAGTTTAGTACAATTTATGGGTACATAAGTGCTTCCCTTTATGGTAAATCTGGTAACTATCAAGGATAATGATCATGATAAAAGTTATAACAGATATTGAAATAGTATTGGGCTTGAAACAGAAACAGATGTCGACTTCTGTTCAATTAATAAATTATGTAAAAATCACTGGTGCCTGTTTTATTTTCTATTGATAAAGTGTGTCCAAATCACGGGTACCTGTCTTATTTTCTATTGATAAAGTGTGTAAAAATCACGGGTACTTGTCTTATTTTCTATTGATAAAATGTGTAAAAATCACGAGTGCCAGTCTTATTCCAAATTAAATCGTTGACAAAAAGCACGCCAAACAAAACTATATCCAGAAATACAATTTCCCGAAAGAGTAAGAAACGCACCGGAAAGTGTCGCTTCAGTTTTTGCTGACTACTTTACAATTGTGTACGTGTCCGATAAAAATGAAATATATGACAATCGATTTTACAACATTGCCACTTGAGACTACAATCGTATCAAATAAAAAAAACCTCAAAATTCTGTCAATCTCCCAGGTGGATATATTTTTTAAAAAGGAAGTGGTTGATTCTATAACATTATTGAAATAAGGGAGAAAAAAAACAATGTCCGATCAAATTCAATCAGAACATTTGATTCAAGGAAAAGATGTATCATCAAAATATCTGTGTATTATTCAAAAGTACAATTAAACTAGGTAAAATTCCCTTTGGATAAAAACAAAGTTTGAACGAAAGGTGAAGACAACAAACAGTGATCAATCTAATAAATCCTACAAATAATACAAAATAAAAAGTTGGACACACACGGATCCCTGTACATACCAAAGGTGGGATCAGGTGCCATACGATAGAAATTACTTGATGACCTCAATATAGAAGATATATTTGCTAAAACTACCAGATCTCGTATTATAGCGTCAGTTTTATATGTGTTCTATTGAATATCATCGTCCTTAATACGTATATTTGTAGTTCATCATATTTGATCCAATATCAGCAAAGTTCCAAAATATTCCATCTGTCCTAGTAAATGAATTTCGATTGGATATTTTCGGCATTTTTTTTCAACATCACCTTAACTATGTTACGTCTTGATTTTCATTCATAAATGCAAATTGTTTGGAAAAAGAAGAATTACTGCCTTAGTTTTGATGCGGTCATGGCAAGCTTGTGGTTCAGGGGTTCAAACTCATAATTTCACGGTTATGGAACGAATACTTTATCATTGTCCTACTGGCGTATATCATATTTAATTTATTTTCGCATTTATTTTTCAGGTTATACAAAAAAGAATGGATGGAACCACCAACTTTCAAAACAAAAAATGGAAAGATTTTGCTGAAGGATTTGGTCGTCCGGATCACGAATACTGGCTTGGTTAATGTTTAATTTTTGTAGAGTGAAAATTATGTTTACAGAGTTTAATCAAAGTACTTGAATATATTAATATATTTACAGACCCTTTTTAAGCGAACTACTACCTCTCAAAAGCATTCTGTTCATCGTTCCGAGAAAAAACATTTAGCGTTCCATGCAAACCGTTCAGTGTTCCTTACATGTCGTTAAGTGTCCCTTGCTTATCATTCAGCGTTCCTTGTGAATCATTCAATGTTGCTTGCAAATAGTTAATTGTTCAGCGCAACTCTGTCAGTGTTCTGTGTAATCTGGTATACGTCACCTTTGATGCAAGATCGTCAGCTACTACAACTCCACAGACAGCGTGATCACTGTATGGTCATTATTACGATATAATTTGCCAATAGAACCTATCAATGAGTCAAAAGTTGATATTGTCTGACGTGTTTCATACCGTTTCTAAGGACGTTCTTGGCATACTGATTTTCATTACGGATGACACCTTTTGCCTGATCAAGATTTAGTGCTCACCGCGGGTGTGACCGGTCAACAGTAGATGCTTACTCCTCCTAAGCACCTGATCCCACCTCTGGTGTGTCCAGGGGTCCATGTCTGTCCGAATCTCTATTTGGTATTACTTGTAAGACCTATACAATTGAACCCTGTTCGTTTTCTCCAGTGTTCATGCTTAAATGGTATATAATACAGCTTCGTAGACAAGGTGCCAAACTGACTATGGTATGCATGTACCGTTTCTTCTTTTTCCAACATATCAGGACCACTACTATAGGATTTCAACAATGGTTCAGGGTTAATTTTCCCGCGGGTAAACGCTTTTGTGATTTTATAAATAATTTACATACATATAATTTCAGCGTTGATTGTTCCGGGTAAATCTTTCAGCGTATCGTGTAAACTATTCAACGTTCGTTTCGGGCCGGTCCGTGCCAGTAATGTAGCAGCATGATTGAGGGTCTGTACATTAGTTTGGGGGAATTGAACAGAATATTTATTTTTATCCTCGTTTCTCCATTTCTAAGATTTTTTTTTTTGGGGGGGGGGGATAATATATCCCGTGTACATACATATTAGTTGATTTATAACTATGGCATATCTATCCAAAAATACTCTTCAATATTTGGAAATTCTATAGCATGTATTGAAAGAAAATACAAGGTTTCAATTCGTAGCTGAAAAGGACGAAGTGCACTGCAGCATACTTTACAAATAAAAATAAAATATTAAAAATGTTTTGTTTACAAAAATGAAATATTAAGGATATGTAATTCATATTCTTTATTTACGTACATTTGTAAAAAAAAAAAAAAAATATTGCGTAAGATGTATGTATATATCTTCATACATTAAATCTGGTATGTTCTGAAAATTCTTTTAGGTAACAATGTCATACATGATTTAACAAAAAGCGGGAAAATGAAACTAAGAATAGATATGAAAAAGTTTAACGGGGAACAAGGATTTGTACAATACTCAACGTTTGGTGTCGGAAGTAGTTCACATAAGTACAAGCTGAAAGTATCGGGATTCCGGGGATCATTCGGAATGAGTACGTATATATTTTTATAGTAATTAGTATCACTAGTTCTATAAATTAATGAATATGGTGATTGTCAATGATATAGCACTATAGAAGAAAATAGCAAAGTGATGTATGTGTCTCTAACGACATTGTCATATTTCTAAGGAGATATACTATATAAAGATTCCGTTTGCTTGTTCAGAATATGGGGCTCACAGCCGGTGTGGCCGATGGGAGGGGATGCTTGCTCCTCCTGGGCACCTGGTCCCACCTCTGGTATATACAGGAGTCCGTTTTTGCCCAACTCTCTATTTTGTATTGCTTCTAAGAGTTATGAAATTGATCAATGTCCGTTATCTTCACCTTTCTGTATATAGCGTATATAATTTGGGGATCGACCACATTAAAGAAATAAGATTAAATCATGTCAAACAAATTGATGTAATTATGACGTTCTTTACATAGTGTATACAACCTGGAATTTAGCCAATCATAGGACTTACACGGTTACTTTTACAACATGATATGTAATTGTACCACATTCTCTACATGTATTAAATTACCCTAACATAGCCGAATTGATTCCCACAATGAATTGCATCCACTGCATCTTCTTTACTACGTCATTTGCATGGACATGTTTTTATATGCTCCTCTAAAAATACTCATGGTCGATACGTACTGACGTAATAGAGTTATTTTGTTATCACTTTGTTAATGTATTGCCATTAGAACACTTCTTACGTAATACACTTTATTCACAGGAGATTCCTTTTCCGCTCATAATGGGATGAAATTCACCACAATAGATAGCGATAACGACCGGTGGAGTGGTAACTGTGCCAAAAGTCATGGGAGTGGATGGTGGTACAACGTCTGTCTTCTTAGTAATCTTAATGGTGTATACTATAAAAAAGCAACTGTCAGTGATAATGGAATGACCTGGCATTACTGGGGAAGCAAAGGCACCTGGGATTCTTTGAAATATTCAAAGATGATGATCAAATCAAAGACCTAACTGCAATTGGATTTGTTCCATGCTGACCAATAAATTCTTAGAAATTCAACCACTGAGTTATTCGTATTCAATTGTACCATTCAGCTGATATGTTGCCTCTACTGTGGTTTGCTATTACATGAAAATTTGTATTTGAAAAAGCAGCATCGTACATGTATCATACGCCATGTAACAAATTATAATGCACAGTTCGTTATCTAAAATGACATTTAAATCATTTATTATATATCCTTAAATACCTTTCCATTGTTCTCAGAGTTCTGCCCATTCACTCTTTGTCAATCAGAACCACGGTATACTTTTTCCAAAGAAAAGTGACATTTTCTTCCAGTCACAGAAATGGGTGTAAACGACCAGACTAAATTCTATATATATTTCAGTTTTACCGGTCGCGGTAGACTTGTGGTTAGGGTGTTTCAGCCACAACTATGAGGTTTCAAGTTCGATTATTGATACTAGCACCGTGTCTAACTTATGACATTTAACGTAGGTAGCGAAGTGTCCAATGACCAAGCGACCGGCTTTAGAGATGATAGGGAAGAAGATTTCTGTTACAACAGTCATCAGCACAATAAAGAACGTTTGTTGCTACCTACCTTTGCTGCAAAAGTTAATGACACTTTACTCTAACATTGGTAACGTCTTTACATAATTGTAAAACAAATCTAATAGTACAAATGTAACAACATACACACAAACACAGAAACATGAACTAAACAAACACGTTAACATTTGAAAATTATTTTGAGCATATCGAACTAGAAGTAAAATATGACAGGGACGTTGTTAAATGAAAGGTTATATGGCAATGTGAAAACAACTGCCTAACTTCAAAAATGATAATATATCACATCGTAGTAAAGAGTAATCCGCGCGCAAATTGATATACATTCGCCAAACACTCCATACAGAAAAAAAAAATTTCTAGCACAGTAAATATAGTAAAAAGGTTATTTTGGATGAGGTGACAATATGTCACTAAAGTTCTGGCTATGTTGTGGAAAGAATGTTAGTATTTGACTGGTTGAAAAAAAATGGCGATTGTTATTTAGATATCAACAGTTGTGAACTGCAACAAGACAGCAAGGATTAACTTAAAAACACAAAAATAATGCCGTACGGTTTCTTCACGGATCAATGGATGTGGGAGGAGCTCATCTATGGTCATTGTTATTTACCTGGAATCTACCTTACCAAAAGATCAGAGTGGTATGCTTACTTTTGATATACGCAGGGTATGTCTTAGGGGCGTTTGCAAAGCTTTTGTGACGATACTGTTTGTATAATGGTTGTAACTCTAGATAACGGAAGTTGACACACAGTCTACACCCTCCACCCCCTTTATTTTTCACTTTCTCCCTTACTCTCATTCATTGTCTGAATGAATACTTTCTTTTATAAATATAGGTCTATCATCAGTTGATAATATAAATTATTTTAATAAGTTACAAGTTTAAATAGAAATGTATGGGCAAAATATTGTTTGATTTCAGATTGTGTGATTTATAATACATGTATATAGAGGAGAAAAGAATACAGTTATGTTAAAATTGCATTGTTATGCATTTATACTTACGATAAAATATCAATCGTGGATAATTCAATGCTATCAAAACTCTCATATACTGAGCTTCCTTAAGATCTAAAGAATACCTGTAGGTTCTGGATGTTATTACTATCAAAACACCTCACTTGAATAGCTCCAGACCACAGTCTCTGCAGATGTCACTCTACCTGAGATTAATTGTTAAATGTTTGATTGACAGATGGCTTACCATTTGAAGGTTTTATCTTAAAATTGGGTCTTTAAGCATTGTCTTCTATATAATTTATGACTTGATGAAAACCAAATATTCAGTTATGGAGCATAAATTGTGTGAAGCATTAACTCGTTATTCACTGTGTAGAAACGGACTAGGGTAAAGTGCGTTACCGTAGTCCGAGGTGGCGCCAAGCAAGTACGCTTGCATTATTTTGCACATAAATATACAAATATATGAAGTATATAATGCAAAAGTGATGTTTACTGTTGTAATAGTCTAAATAGTAGAAACTAAATACCCCATAAACTTTTCATGATCAGCGCTTATTACATCAATACAGAGCTCTTGAAAATCTATCATGATTAGGGTAAAAAAAAATTATGACTAGGGTAATGGAAACTTGATCAATTCTAATAACCATGATAATTTATACAGATACAACTTAGTAAATTAGTAATATCTTGAATTAATATGTTACTTCAAGGTTTATCCTACTGTGTTACTTTTGTATTAATCTTTGGAATAATCGGGTATCGAACCCGCAACCTTTGCATTAAAAGTTAGGTGCTACCCAGGCCGATATAAACTATTTGGTAATGATACTGCAATATAGAATTTAAACCTATTTTGGATATCATACAGACTCTTTATACTGAGAAGATGAAGAAAACAGTTTAAGAGAAATTATAGGAAACGTCGCGAATGTCCTTAAACACCACAATAAATTTAATTATCTGTGTTCTTAATTTTTAATTAAACACAGTGGCAAACTCAAGCTGAATTCTCTTATATATCTGACATGACTAAAAACTCATTATTGAAAGCAATGTATAGTTGATTTGGTTGCGGCAAGATATATACTTTCGAACATTCACATACCAATGTATCGTAAAAAATGTTACTTTAGAACCTGAATTGCTTTAAAGTCTGATAAAAATTCAAAGACAAAATGTCAACAACTGTAGAGAACGAGGATGAAAAGTATTCTGCCAAAACAACTAGCGTGTTTGAATAGATGGGAGTCAGTGACTTTAGAGCTCTTCTGAAAATAATTGTTCGTCATCCCTTTGATATGGGTTATTTTTTTCTATATGTAAAACTTATACGGTACCAACTTTGATGCACCAAATGCGCATTTCGACAAATAATGTCTCTTCAGTGATGTTTGAAAAAAAATCTTGAAAAACAATATATAATCAATCAAACTAGATGATATAAGATATACCGATACCAGTCATCTTCTGAACTGTTGGTGTTTTAGAAGGACTGTGTCATTTGATAAAGACTAAGTAAAGGTAATGGTATACATACATACTGATACGATCCTCATATTTGTAAGAATGGTGAAATTCTCCGACTTACTCAAAACAGAACACACTATTTGGTGGTTCACAAAATCCTTCTTCAGGGTACTTGCTTCGCCGGATTGAAAAAAAAACCGCATTACGTTTCTATCGGATCAACAACTGAATCGGGCACAATTGCGAACATACCTATAATAATAATAATAATAATAACGTCCTTTATTTATACAGGATTGTACATTTAGTTGCATAAACTAGTTTACATTGTGGTTCTGTATATGCAAGGTGAAGATAACGAACAGTGATCAATCTCATAACTCCTACAAGCAATACAAATTAGATAGTTGGGCAAACACGGACCCTGGACACACCAGAGGTGGGATCAGGTGCCTAGGAGGAGTAAGCATCCCCTGTTGACCGGTCACACCCGCCGTGAGCCCCATATCCTGATCAGGTAAACGGGGTTATCCGTAGTCAAAATCAGTGTGCCAAGAACATATATACATATCGAGAACATATATCACAATGCATGGAAATAGATACAGATAAACTAAATGAAAATAGACAATAAACACAGAGACCTGTATATTGATACTAATTATATTAAGTGGCTAGTTGTTAGTCATCGTGATTGAATTGTTCATAGAAATGAAATGGAAGTTCTTACATAATGGAAATTAACAATTGCATTTTTGCAATGAACATACAGAAAAAATCATCACATGGCATTAAATAGTTCAAAAGAAGACTGTTGGAGTACTGCCATTTGTTTTGATTACACATATATAGCTTGGAGAAAAGTATTCGCACAATAATGGCCGGCATAATTTCAACTGACACTGGCTGACATAATCTACGTCCCTTTGCTTTCTATTTTTTTGCCAGACTCTAAAAACGATTTACTCTGGAATATCGAACATTCTACCATTTATACAGGACTTGTACCCCCTTTGGATCGATGTGACAATGCTTTCGTTACAACCAGTGCCCAGTTCAGATGATTTCCATCCCCTCGTTAAAAATCTCCAAATATCTTCAATGTTTGTTTACAATTGATTAGCAGATATGATGAAAATAATAATGGCGTGTGTTACGACTATGATTTACATATATTTCAACGGAATATATAATTAGAATATATAATGGGTAGAATTAAAATGGTGTTGAACAAAGTGTTTTTTTATGTTTCATCACAAGGTAAGAACATAGGATAAGGTACACAGTTGTATTTGATGTCATAAAGCCCCCTCCTTATTGTATTGTGAGGGATAGTGGTGTAAAATGTTGAATGATCGTAACTTTTAACGCTGTTGATTTTGAAAAGGTTTTCCATTTCAAATTTACTAAAAGTTCTTTACAATTTTTATGAATTCCTGTCTGATTTACTCAAATGTTTTGCCAAATTCCATTTTGAATTTCTCTTTCACGGCAGTTAATATTTGCGTTAGGAGTAAAATAGTGGCTTGGTAGAAAATTTATCAAAATTAAAGCCATGATCTTCTGAAATATAATTATGTTAGGTCGTTCTTTGCATACTGATTTTGAGTACGCACTACTCCGTTTATAGAATTAAAATATAGGACTCATGGCGGATATGACCAGTCAACGGTATATGTGTACCCCTCCTTGCATCTGATAAGCATCTTTATTATATACCCATCAATGTATCGTTCTTTGATACTGTGGATTTCACAGCGTGTGATCCGGTTTTCCGGATCACCACACTGGTTTTCTGATTCCGTATCAGTATCCTCTGAAACTGATGCCGTGACAATGACGTCACAATGCATCAAAGCAACGTTATTTATGGAAAATATTGACCTCGTTACAAAACAAAACTGCGTACACAAAACATAATTGCATGGTATGTCTGTGTTTTTGATAATTTGGATTGTTCTTGGCACACTGATTTTGACTGCGGATAACTCTGTTTACCTGATCAGGCTATGGGGCTCACGGCCGGTGTGACCGGTCAACAGGGGATGCTTGCTCCTCCTAGGCACCTGATCCCACCTCTGGTGTGTCCAGGGGTCCGTGTTTGCCCAATTATCTATTTTGTATTGCTTGTAGGAGTTTTGAGATTGATCACTGTTCGTTATCTTCACCTTGCATTGCATTTATTATCTTATAAATGTGGATATAAAATGCATAAGGGGGTATATAATAAATTTAGCATTACTACAGTATCTTGATCCGAAGAGTTGGATCACGTCTCGTTGACAGGCGCGGATCATCAGATCAAACTCGACGCTTCGAGTCTCGTGTGATATTATGATCCGCCCTGTCAACTCGACGTGATCCGACTCCTCGGATCAAGTTACTGTATTAATAATATATATGGAATATCCAGGTATCCCTGTTTGCCCAACTCTTAATTTTGTATTCCTTATAGGAGTTATACAATTGATCAGTGTTCCTTTTCTTCGCTTTTTTGTCATAATTAATCTTACTAACAAAAATGCACACCCTAAAATACTTGTTGATACGCAAACCAAAGACTACAATCAATATATATATAATTATATATGTTTGCAGATTTGATATGTTTTCGTAAGTACTTAATTATCTTTACCCTTCTGATATAAAACTCCCTCGTTGTTTCTGAGGAGTGGTCAAGTCAATCAAAAAAATTAAGTTTTGTATTGTTTGTGTGCTTGATCATCTTAGTGATGTATATTTACCTACCTATCTATTTAAAACTGATTCAGGAATTATACATACCTGATTATAGTATAAAGCACATACATATTAACATTTCCATACTAACCTGGATGGAACTCGTGACCTGTGAAAAGTTCGAGCCGTATAAGATTAACGTCTTCCCAGCACGTAACAAGCGCGTATGACCGCTCAGTTATGAAGGCAAAACATAAGACTCGTTTTTAATTATCATGGGATTCTCCCAGGTCTCTGTTACGTGTTAACACGCTTGTTTCTGTCAAAACATGGTCGAATTCAAATTCAAGCTGAAAGGGAACTTGGTAAACGATATCATCTTCGATGAATTAAAAAATAAATGGGATTGAATAATCACCATGCAATTAATTGTTTCAAGTTTTTGAATATTGAATTTTATGCTTAGTAATCGGATTTCTCATATCTAGTCTTGTAATTGATGATGATTCATTATGATAAGTATCACTTTAAAATGCAATCCTTTGTATTGCAGACATTTTCGTTGATTATGTGCATTACGGCAATTGATATGACAGTATTCAGTGCTCATGTATTTCATTATCAAATGATTTTGTTTTTACGGTGGACTACCATCGAACAACTAATGAAAGTTACTTATATAGAATTCTATATCCTAAACTTAAGTGTAAATTTGTGATACTCCATATAACCAGTGATCTCTAAATACGGACAAAATATCCTGGAATGGGCTTAATATAAGCAGACAAAACCAATTACGAGCACGTGTCTTCGACGTGAATGTAACTTTAACTTTGGTTTCTTTAATATCGGACTAAAATAAAACTCAAATCGATATTTTGGTCACTCGGTTGAAACTTGTGTCTTTCCTCTTGTATCCTTTGAATTTTTAATGCCTTGCACTAATCGTATAGACATAATAACTTCTATCACAAATGTCAGTAATAATTGCTAAATTATAGTAACATCGAGCCCAATCTAATCATGACCGATCAGATATGATTTGAAAAATTCTACATGTTCTGGGGGTGGTTTTTAGGTTTTGTAATTGAATTAATTAGTCAGATAAACAAAACACACCATGTCTCATTGGGTACGGATCTTGTATTTTACTTGTACTTCACTATAGGCAAATATGACGTACCTGATATCATTTTGTGAGCTCTAGACACGAGATTCAATGATGGACATCATCCAATCATGTAATAAAATAGTTGTTATACTCACTTCTAACTCTTTACATAATTCATTTGATTATAAATGGTGAGAGTCAACATTTAAAGAAAGAGATTACGTACAATGTTAGGAATCATATTGAGGATGGTCAACAAATTATAAAATTGAACTGTATATTCTGGAGTATTTGGGTTACAATTCGTCGAAGATTTAATTTCGTTTATATATGCTGCTAAAAAAAGATATCTAATCGATAAGTATTTTGTTTTCAGAAATCAGATAAGGTTTCATGGCGTTTCTTTTCTTTTCATTTGTTCCAAAAATGATTAAAATATACATATCCTAAAAATGTGATATGGTATATACAAAGCATTATGACTTCTAAAGGTCATTTCATTAGTTGCATTAACATCTGGGCAAACATTGACTTTTTGAAACCAAATTACAATCTGGTTAATTTGATATAAAATTATATGGGTATGCAGTACATGTATGCATCGTACTCATGAATGATTGTATTTGAAAGGTGAAGATAAAGAACAATGATCAATCTCATAACTCCTAAAACCAATACAAACTAGATAATTTGGCAAACACGGACCCCTGGACACACCAGAGTTGGGATACGGTACCTAGGAGGAGTACGCACCCCTTTCAACCCTTCAAATCCGCCGTGAACACGATATCTTGGTCAGGTAAACGGAGTAATCCGTAGTCAAAATCGGTGTGCAAAGAACGGACTATCAATCCGTATAAAACAAGTCAGACAGCATTTGACCCATTGAAATGTTGTATTGACGAACTAGATCGTTATAAAAACCATATAATTTGTGAAATACCGACTTTAAACGAGACTGTTGGAACACCTACACCATCCACTTTTAGCTAGTAGCCTGCCTCCATTTAAAACTCACTTTACACACAACAAACTCTTGCGTATCGAATAAGTTGAGAGATATAGACAACATTTGCAGGTGATAGTGGAATATTGCTACATAAATATGGGAAGTTGAAGATTGATAAGCTGAAATCATCCTGTTTGTCATAAAGTTGAGTTCTTAGTTTGCCGTTAATATCAACTTTCAATAGAATATCTAAGTATCAAGTAGAAGTGGACGACTCTGTTGTGTCTTTTATTTCAAGTTTACTGGGATATATCGAATCGACATATGAATGAAAATTATTATTGTTAATAGATAATACGTCGTCGATATATCAAAATGTCAACTTGAAGACCAAAAGATATTTTTTTCTTCTCATGTAGAAT
This sequence comes from Ostrea edulis, assembly GCF_947568905.1. Lineage (NCBI taxonomy): Eukaryota > Metazoa > Mollusca > Bivalvia > Ostreida > Ostreidae > Ostrea > Ostrea edulis. The sequence goes on from NC_079170.1 coordinate 77,795,901, forward strand.
TATTTGAATAAAATCTGCCTCATAGGAATGTAAAACAAGTCAGCGAGCAAAGGAGCACAATTTATGTCCATGAGAATTGCAAAAGACTGTTGGAAGACCTGATCACCAAAAACCACGAAGACATTGTCAATGAGGAACTCCAGCATAGTTTAGTTAAACTTCAGTGTACTTATGCGTGAAATCAAAGTGGCGTTTAACAAAATGCTTTGTTAGATAACTGATCACTAGATGGGATGTTTGCGATTTCCATTTTTGTTGCAAAGGCAACAGTCTATATGTCCAAAAGTTTAGTCTTTAATTTACCTTGAGGAATGGTCGAGTAAAGTGTTGAACATTCATATTTTTTGAGGTTGTTAATCTCAGCAAATTTTTGTGATTTCAAGTTTATTAAAACCTCTTAAATATAAATGTATTTCATTAACACCATTACTTATACTAAACACTAATGAGACGTAAAAAAGAAAAAGGATTTGGAAATGAACTAAAGACGGTTTTCATTTTTACGCGTAGATTTCTCTAAAGATAGTGGAAACTACTCAAAATTGTACATCATGAAAACAGACAAATACACTCACAAACTTTTTTTTCATTTGCAGGTGAAACACTACATAATGTGTATGTAAACGTCACAAAACATAGAGCGGAATACCCGTGTGGTTTTCCCTTCGACCAGCTGCCACTGGTGACCTCATTCTGTTTGTATATGAGAAAGAGGTCATTGGTGTTGACGTCGCAACCAAGATCCAATCTGAAAATGAAACTGTCGATACTTTTTAGGTCTGAGAAGTGGAGGTTTACGATCAACTGCAATGACTTAATTGGGGGAAAAGCATGCCAACTGTTCCTCACAAATAAAAAGAATGTTTATAAACTATTGATCTGAGACAACGAATTACGTAATTGCAGAAAAAGTCTAGATGTAACGAGAAAGCCTATAGCAAAACAGAACGTCATTACACACCATTTTCCATTAATCCTTCTACATAACGCCAAATAGAACATGTCTTCAATTAGAATAGAAAACATAGATAAATAAGAACAGTGAATATTAACTCATGGAAAAGTGAAAATAATGAACAGTGATCAATCTCATTAATCTTGATAGAAAATAAAGCCGTTGTATTCATCAAAACATAAATAATGTTGAAATTCATGTTTTTCTTTACTTCAGATATACACGAAAGATAATTGGATTGAAATGTTTTTACAGTGTCAATAAGGTTTGGAATGATTTGATGTCAAATCCTTATAGACATTGTTAAAAAAGCAAGACTATTTACATTTTATCTCATATATGAAAACAAATCATTATTGGCAATATTACTAGCATTATCAAACATCGTTTAGTGCAAATTGATCACAGAGAGGATTTGGCGCATCACCATGAAATAGATTCAGCATATGACTCAATCTTGACTGTGTTGTCCTGCCAAAAAAAAAGTATAAAATGCCAAACGAAATGCTTTCTATAGCACCTATATTTTCGATAAATTTGAAAAAAAAAACATTTGACAACTTTTTTGTTGCTTACATGCCATCTATGTTGAAGTCATTCGAACGTGAAATGATTCATATTAGAGATTTAACACTTACTAACGTGGTACAGTAACTGTGAATAGAGTGACATGTAAGTTAACACACGACAAAGTCCGAATCTGGTTGCTCCCTTCTATAAAAGTTATTTTGTAATATGCTATCGATATTAAGAGGGTTTTACATACCGGAGATACCCCCATTATAGTGTAGCATGATCGTATATGTATTAGTCACGTCACCCAACATTTTTATATATCAAAGTTCCTGCAACCAATATCGTCGGTAGAAGTGAAAGACGCCGTTACATTTGAAAAATAAAGGATTAAGATAATTAAAGCGTGGACAAATGTAATTGAAATATGACGGACGATGAAAAAAAAAACTAGTATCGTTAATCTTTGATAACATCTGCCGAACAGTTATTATTTGTGTGACAAATCGATATTCGTAGATGAGTGACTTTTAAATCAAAATATATGTGCTCTATAGGGACGATTCGATGTTTCAAATTGATATCTAACTCAAAATAAAATGTAATATGACAAATATTAGAAATATATAATACTAAAAATAAATAAGAAATAATCATTTGATAAGAATATTCCCACATATACTACTAAATATCTGAATGCTGTGGTAGATAGAAATAAGAAAATATGACATTCATTGTTTCGAATTTAAACCTGTACGTCCCGTTTCTCCTCGTGGTGCTATTTTGTGAAGCTCCATGATGATTTTGTCGGGAAGTTTCAATTAATCTGCAGACAAAATTCCATTCCAATAGCAGTATAATAATTACCACCTTCTTTATTAAAATCTTATATTTAAAAAATGCTGATAGGATAAATACTCCCATTATTTTCAGTGATTTACCAACGTAAAATACTGTGTATGCTTCTCGGACTAAACAAAGTTATTGCTATCATTATGTATAAAATAATCACATAAGTGATATTGATCACAAAGTGAAAATGTGAATATAACGAGCACTGGTCAATCTCGCAATTCCTATAAAGAATACAAAATTAATATTAGAACAAACACATCTCCTTGGACACACAAGGCGTTCAATTAGGCGACTAGGAGGAGTAAAAGAATTCCGTTGACCGGCCACGTTCACACTCTAAATCACAACCTCTCGTCACAAGGAGAACTATTTATCCACAGAGATAAAGTGGCCAACACAACATGAGATAAATCCTAGCAATCTCCTACAGCATAGCTGGCGACATGAGAGATACAGATATTGGGGAAAACTCTAACCTTTAAAGGAATGTGAAGATATGTATGTACATGTAAATAGATAAAACAGTAATTTGAATTGTCAATGATTAAAGTTACAACATGTCACAGTTGAATTTTGTTTTATTATGACTTTATTATGGTAAACTTCGTTTAGCATTTTGGTGTTTGTAGATTAAAACGAAAGTTACGCAATGGACACTGTATCTTGTATTATGAGATGGTGAATTACTTTTTTTGTTTGACTACACTAGATTTAAAAGAATAATTTACTCTCAAATGTAATTGAATGTAAATAATTAAACAGTATCTAAACCCAAATGACATTGAATATCAATATTTAAATAGTCCCCACGTTTTTATTATTCGTATTAATTAGGTGCGTTATAATGACAAATTGCATCATTATAACAAGAAGCACTAAAAGACAGGCAGATCAGATGAAGTAGTTCTATTAGATAACAGATAGAAATGTATAAGTTAGTTCTCTCTCTAACACTTATCTACCTTATAACTACTATCCCAGTAGTGTACCAACAGTGTCGTCCTCAACTGGAGTTTCGTTTCATATTCTTTGGAAGATTGTCAAACAAAGGCTATAAAACGATCTTTTCCGCAGAAGGGTCAACCTACGGAGATGCACTGAACAAATGTTCTACGTTCTGTAATGGGGATCAGCGCTGCATTGGTCTAGAACTCTGTCAAATCAGGGCCGATAGTTTTCGGTGTCGTGTTTGTTGTGGATGGAAGATAATTGGAAGTTATCATGTGGATGAACAACCTGGTTGCAAGTATCTAGAAATGGTAATTATATTCAATATGTAAGACTTAATTGACACAAAACAAAAAATGAAACAGTACTGAAGTACATGAATGAGAAAATGTTTACGTGATCGGAATGTCCGGGGAACTTACTAAATTAAATGCAAGACAAAACAAAGTTAAACTTGGTATGCCGGTATATGCCATACCTGTATTATGGTTTTCAGAAATCCAATGAAGAAAAAATTCCCATCATTTAGCTTTATCTTTGAAATGAATCGAACATCGTTACGTATCAAAACGCTTGTGTACCAAATCATTGTCAGATATTGATAAAATTTGTTTTACAGGACCAAGAACACAGGGAGAACCGTAAGTAGAGATCGGTGAAACATGTTCATATTGAAAAATTACTGAGTAGTACGAAAATCCATAGGTTTGTACTAGGGCTATCTGTTATGGGTGATATTTACAATATTATGGGCGTATAGAAAAACGTGAAACACTTAATCAAAGAGCACTGGAAAACAGGAGTTTATCAATAGGATTATACATCGGTGTCAATGTACGATGACAAAATCTATATTGAATAGTAAACTAATCTCTCTCTCTCTCTCTCTCTCTCTCTCTCTCTCTCTCTCTCTCTCTCTCTCTCTCTCTCTCTCTATTTCTCTCTCCATATAAACATAACACACGTAGGGGTCGCCCTATCCATTTAATGACACTGAATAGTATAATGTGCTTTTATAGCATTATCATCATACAAAGTAATATGTTAATCTTAAAGTATACATATACGGTGTGACCGTTAGACCTAACAAAGCATGACAGGTGAATATAACGAACAGTGATCAGTCGCAAAACTCCTATAAGCATTACAGAATAGGATGAAATATCAGTGGCGTACCCCGAGTGATAATCATAGTTCAGTTCAGAGTGTTAAATTAGAAAGCGGCATATTTAATCATTTCTTAAACGGACAGTAACTTCCAAATAATGACTATACAACGGAATATTTAAGACGAACTACATGACTCGTCTACTCATTCAACACAGGACATATGATTAGTAAACATGTAAACGTATACAATGTTGTATATTTTCATTTAAAGGAACTCGTGAACTCGTTCATCTAATTAGTTACATCACTGTTTTTCTAATGATTGATAATGTAATAAAACTGTTATAATAAGAATTATTTCATTTCTTTTGAACAAATTGAGTTAGCGTCTTGTATGTTGACAATGGAATCTAAAACACGAATAACTGTTTAGGCAACTGATGGAGGAAATGGCGGCGTCCATATGGTTCACAAAAGTTTCAGTGAACGAATTTGGAAAGCATCTCTTCTCTTTTGCCAACTTTAACTTTTTATCTTTCACATTTGTGAACCTTTAGAACCATGATTCGCAGACGTCTAGGTAGTGTATGATTATAAGTCAATTATCAGACATCATTTTGCACAGAGCATTAACACCGTTGCTGATTTGTGATGCTTAGCAATCAATCATCTTCTGAGAAGAAGTCTGAGAACAATTCATGATTTTTTTTTTAAAGTGATATCATCATACTCTATCATAAAACAGATCTAGTTTGCCAATTGCTGTGAAATATAGTGTGGTGTGGTTCATACCAATTGTTAGGATATTCTGTATACATTGATTTTGAATGCAGATTACTTCGTTTACCTCATAATGATAAAGGGATCAATGTGATTGTGGCCGGTGTAGTTTTCAAAAAGGGGTTCTACCATAAATTTTAGTTTTCAAAAGGGGAGTTTCATTCTCAAAATGTGTTATTTTTACATCATTAAGCAACATTTTGTAACGATAGGTTGAGGTACAACCCATAAAACTTCCACGCCTCCCTCTGAATCTACCAATCGATTTATGCTACCTATTTACATGTATAGATCGTGTGTAATCAAACAGACATATTAAAAAGAGCTGCCTCTAAATACAATACCTCTTGTGTCACATAGAGGCGTGCAATCTTCTTAAAACTGATGAATTGACATACATTTTTTTGCAACTGAAGTCAATAGCTTATTTCATTTACTCATCATTATCGTTTTTCAAGAATTTTGAAAAATGAGTAAGTGTTGATAAAGGTATTATTGAGTATGCGAACGATAACTTTGGGTAGACTATAGCATTTCACTGGATAATTGATGCCTATCAGGCGTGTAGGACAAGGGGAGGGGGGCACGTGCTCCCTCACTTTTTGGAAGATGGGGGGGGCACAAGTGGGTTTGTGTCCCCTCACTTTTTTAACACAAAATTAACATAGATTGATCAGATGAGAATATACCATGATTAAAATAATACTCAATTCTAATATGCAGATTCTCAGCACTCAAAGCATTATTTCTTGCATGTACATAACCTATTCTCTCCGTACTATTTTTTTTTTACCGAGTTACGTTTTAAACCCTCATAAAATTGTTAGTTACAAGAAAAATGTTCTCACGGTGAAAATAGTTATATCTCATTTATATTAGAAGGGGATCCCCCATTGCAATGTTCAAAAGCGCAGTATGTCGTACACAGTACAGGGGAGTAGGGGAAGGTACAGCCGGGGTCCATGCCCCCACACTTTTCAAAATATTTATAGCTACATTGACTATATGCAATTCTGAATGGGTTAGCATAACACTCTAACCTTAATAACATGGGGACAAGGACTTCACAATTATGGTAGTACCTACTCTGTGTATATCAAATCAATTACGCACTCTGTTTGCATGTTATGGTCCTTAGTGTAGTATAAACTAATGCATGTTTACAAATGAAACTATAGAGCCCCCTTCAACGCCTGAACCCATATTTCCTTGATGACAAGACGATTGCATTCATTTCGATATAACTATGCATATATTTACTCGTAATAACGAATATAACTCGTTGTGACTAGACACTTATTTGGTGCGAGTTACTATTTTGTTAAAACAAGTAAATTCTTATTTTTGAAACAAAATTACAATTCCTAATATGTTTTAATCTGGTTACGTTTCATATGAATGATAGATTTACTTATAATATGACAATGTTGGACAGCCTCCCTTAGGCATTACCAGAGAAATAATCTTTAATAAGATTTACAAGGGGGTCATTATTATATGGGGGTCATATTTCTAAACGTGAAATGGACTGATTTTTTTAAAAAGACATTTTTTCTACGGGCAAAAGAAGTCAATATTCTACGTCGAATAATGACCGGGGGTCACTTTTCGACGTCAAAAAATGACCCCCGGTCATTATTTTATGGGAGTCAAAATTTGCCTCTACACTGGTGGACAGACAATGCTTATTCCTCCGAAGCACCTGATCCCATCTCTGCTGTATCCAGGGGTTCATGTTCCCCTAACACTTCATTTTGTATTCCTTAAAGGAATTGTGACATCAATCACTGTTCATTACCTTCACCTTCTCTATCAACTCCCTCACGCTAACCCCCACACGTAGCGGGGAATGGGATAATTAATTGAACGAGTTCCTGAACTCCCCTTATTTCAAATTAACATCACAAACGTTAAGTATGGCAAACTCAGATAACATTGTGGATAGATTTTACGTTTTGTTCTAACCACCATTGGAGTATATATGATACACCTTTAATTAATTTTTCTACTATTGTTATCAAATTATTTATAAAAGGTAATTTTCTTTCCATTTTCATGTATAATTTCACTGACACTTTGATAGGAAATATTGATTAGTTTGTATAGAAAACATTAAGAGCGATTTTGCCTTATTGTTAAGAGAAATTTGCAAAACACAAATCGGGTCAGGATAACGACACCGAAGTTGATGGTACTGAGGTTTGAACAGTGTCTGTTAAAGTCAGCAATTTGCAAATTCAATGATCGTTATAACGATCTAGTTCGCCAATACAACCTATCATTGGGACAAATGCTGTTTGATGTGTTTCATATCGATTGTTATGCCGTTTTTGGCACACTAATTTTGACAAAAAATAATTCAGTTTACCTGATCAAGATATAGTGATCACGGCGGGTGTAATCGTTGGACAGGGGATGCTTACTTGTCTTAGGCATTTAGTCCCACCTCTGTTATATCTAGGGGTCCGTGTTCGTCTAAATATGTTTGTCTATTATCGTATTGTTTATAGGAGCTATGAGATTGATCACTGTTTATTATATTCACCTTTCATGACATGTCACCACATTTATATCCATGATAATGATAAATTCATTCCATTATATTTGAATGTCTTTACCTTCGATTTAGCTGCAGAATTGTAGCTCTTTGAAAAAATATTTTGACGGAACAGAGAGCTACAGTTCCACCCCTATTAAATACCTTCGATTTACGGCGCACAAAAAGCTGCGCACGGTTGAAACCTGGTACCGTTGTATTCTTGTGTTGCTGTCTCATAAATTTAATATCAAAAAATTCTTAACGTATTTTCCTTCTATAGTTGTGTCCAAACATACCTTCAAATATTCATTAAAGCTCCATACGACCCGAAAACTCCCAGCTTGTGTTGACGTAGCCATGTTAGGTAACTGGGTCAATTCGAACCCCGGTTGATTTCCATACTTGCACAATAACGTCTAGATGTGAACTAATATCCCCACAAATATTTTAGCTAAATATTTTAAATAATATATCATTCGAGTTCCTTTAAATAATAACTATTCAAATAGCTAAACTCACGGCAATGCGGCTTTCATTAGTCTGGTTCGGTCTCTATCCCTTCCACACGAGTGTTAAGGATTTTTGTAGCATTATCATTAATCAAGAGCTTATTTTACCTTTAAAAAAACTTTATTTTTTAATTTCTATAAATTATTCGTGTTGATAATAAATGAAGAGGTAACATATAACTTATAACGAATTTTATGAATATATACCAACAACAACAGGGTTCAAATTGACCCGGCTACCTAACACGGCTACGTCAAGAAACGAAATTATTTGAAGCTGGGAGTTTTCGGGTCTTATGGGGCTTTAATGAACATTTGAAGGTATGTTTGGACACAAGTATAGTAGGAAAATATGTTAAGAATTTTTTGACATTAAATTTATGAGACAGCAACACAAGAATACAACGATATCGGGTCTCAACCGTGCGCAGCTTTTTGTACGCCGTAAATCGAAGGTTTTTAATAGGGGTGGAACTGTAGCTCTCTGTTCCGTCAAAATATTTTTTCAGAGAGCTACAGTTCTGCAGCTACCTTCGATGTTGAAAAATATAGTAACACTATCTTATCGGCTGGGAATAATCTGACAGAAATAGAAAAATATAGATATAGAAATATATATAATTTTTAACACACATGGAGGCATGAGATACGACGATTTAATACAGCATACTTCATGGAGCTCATTATTTGTTACACTAATTCCAAAGTGACAAATGTTTAGATCTAATTGGAATCAAAAATTGAAATAAATATTCAGATCATTCGATCCATCATTGCCTAAATTAGTTCGATTACCTCATATTGAACAAGTGACAAACACCGAAAAACGCATGACGAATGATCATGTTTACAAATAAAAACGCATGACGAACTATCATGTTTACAAATAAAAACGCATGACGAATGGTCATGTTTACAAATAAAAACGCAATTGGATTTATTGTTTCATATTACGTTGATATCGATGTTTTGTTCCACATATGGCAGGAATAGTAAAGATGGACATTTTACAGAGCAGATATTGGTAATCGTTTTGGAAATATTGATATTATACCATATAATTCACTAAATGCATATTATTTAACAGTTGCAGCTATCGCATCGTTAAGTACAGTCTTTGTACAAACTGGGGTTCCTTTACATGCATCAAACGCAGTAGATGGAAATACGAAATGCATATACCTTGCACAATTTGCACACTCCAGAGAAGAACAAAATCCATGGTTACGAATTGGTCTGAAACGGGATGCCAATGTGAGGAAAGTTTTATTGTACAACAGAGAGGACTTAGTTGGTGAGATATAATATATATAGAAACAGTTGCTCTATATCCATTCTTACTCTGCCTTTTACAACACACTACTTTTATGATTATCATAATTTGACATATTATATCATAACAATCTAGTTTGCCAATACAACCTACCAGTATATCAATTGTTTGCTTTCAAAACAATGACATCATACGTTGAATGAGATAAATGTATTATCGTTAATGACAAATCAAAAGCTTTAATGAAAATTTTGTAGGCGCAGGTATCATTGAGGATGGTAAAACACTTTGACTTAAACTCACGTGCCAAAAATATATCACCCCCTTCCCAAAGATGGCCGCTTATATTTTGTTTACATGTAAAACTTACACGGTACCAATTTTGATGCATCGGATGCGCATTTCGACAAATAATGCCTCTTCAGTGATGCTGAAGCCGAAAGTTTGGGAAATCGAAATAACATTGAACTTGTAGGAGCTAAAAGGAAAGTAAGAGTGACAAAAAACTAGAGCCAAATTCGTCCAAAGATAAGAGCTATGCATGGGGGAGATAATCCTTAATTTTAAAATGAATTTTTGAATTTATCGCAGCAATTAAATATACATCCGTATTTTCAAGCTAGTAACGAAGTACTTAGATACTGGGCTGTAGAAACCCTCCGGGACTAACAGTCCACCAGCAGAGGCCTCGACTCAGGGGTCATAATGTAAAACTTATACGGTACCAATTTTGATGCACCAGATGCGCATTTCGACAAATTATGTCTCTTCAGTGATGCTCAGACTGAAAGTTTGGGAAATTGAAATAATAATAAACTTGAAGGAGCTTTCATCTTGATTGGAAAATAAAACGCTAAATTTATTGCTTCCTAGAACCCTAGTTGTGCCTAATATACCTTTGAAAATTAGTATTCCATTTAACAAATGCCATCATTCGAGTTCCCTGGTATGTAAAAGTCCCCCAAACCCGCTATTTCAAACTGCATGAGAGTCCCTTTCTAAGTTTAATAGTCCATCCATATTCCCGATATTTTCCTCCAAACACCTTTTCCACTTTCTATCCACTTTCAGTCAAATAACACATTTCTTCTCATCAATGATAAATTCTCAGCACTTTCGTAATAAGTAAAAACAAATGGGGACCACATGTGAAATACATCACAGAAAAGACCTCAAAGCGTTTATTCTACCTACACCAATTAAAATACTCTGGATTATGAGAGTGATCTTCTTCGAGTTTATAAGGCCCTTATAAGACCGATTGGTGAATATCGATGCCCGGTGTGGTCCACAGGCCTCACATCTACTCTATCAGATCAAATCGAATCCATCCAAAAGCGTGCTCACAAGATCATACGACCATTAGACTCCTACCAAAAAGCTTTGGAATATACCCGACTTCAAAACCTATTTGATAGACGCAAAAATATATGTCTAAAACTTTTCAAACTTTCCACCCCATCCACTTCATTGCCTCCTTCCTGACATTCGCAAAAACCGATACAATCTAAGAAACTCCTCAAAATATTATTTACAAAATTTAAAACAAACCGTTACAAGAACAGTTTCATACCCTGGTGTATACTAAACCAAAAGCATATATAAGCATACATTGTATTCTGAAAGCTAGTCAGCAGACTTTTAATACTTATTTCAGACTCATGAATTTGGTTGTTTTGTTTTACCTTATGTACGTCCGTTTATTTATATTTTTCTTCAAATATTTTTATTGTATGTATATGCTTTTAAAATTATTCTTTGTCTTTTCATGTACATTCTTATCACGTTTATATTTTGCTAATAGTCTTATGGTTTTTTTAACTTAGTTATTGTACTTTCAACTTTTAAAGTTGCCAATGAATAAATATATATCTATATATCTCCAATGCTTATTGTTTACATTAGCAATGTAGAATAGCAGAAGGGAAGGGAACTTCCGGTTTAGATACGATAAAAATTGTATACGGTGATTTGTCTTTGACAAAAGTAAGTAAATTCGTAAGTTTGAAAGAAGATTTCATTGATAATGAATATCGATTGAATATTCTACGGTGATCAACTTGGGAGTTATTTACACACTTTTGACACGTGAGTTTACGTTGCGTAAGCTTCTTACACAGGACAAGTTTTTTGTCAATTACCCTGTTGTTGCAAACTTTTAAATCTTCTTAACGTTTTATTTCGTTTCATTTCTTATAATTTGCATAGTGTTCGACGTTAAACACCCCTAACAATACAAAAACCTTTAGTTATTAATCTTAATTATAGTGTTTTCTTTTGGTAATCTTAATAAGATCATAAGATCATATGTCAAAATGCCATTTACTTTCATTTAATTTGCTTTATTGTATTATTCTTTTCAATGTCCTTGTAGACCGTTTTAGAGTAGTTTGTTTTATATAAGGCGCTATATAAATTTTATTAGAATTATCATTGTTATTATCACATTCAGTTGCCTAAAGAGACGCTTATTATCATCAGAATCCGGAACATAATATAAAGTCACGGTTTATTTGCTAATTCTCGTTAAGTAATTGGCAAGTGTCGATTTCATCTGGAACACCCGCGGTTTTTCGTATATAACCATGCTGGTCACGTTATATGAACAGAATGTTGCACACGGGTATTTCAGGTTAATTTTGTTTACACTGGTAGCAAAATTGTTTTCGACAAATATATAGATTTTGCGACACAAACGGTCACAAATCAGATAAAGGATAGAAAGGGATGCATGTCTTCTTTGGATGATGTCAAAGTTCATCTTTTTCCAAACCTTCAGTCCACGCAGAGGAAAGGATGACGTCGTTTATAAAAACACCACGAGCAGCAGAACAGTGCAGAGCGTCAGAGTGATTACTACATTCCATGAAAGCTGAACACAAAGAGAAACGCACCTGTGCTGGCAAGTTTCATTGCCAACCAAGATATTTGTGCTGACTCTTAAAACATAGATTGTGCAACATCCTGTCAATCTTAAAAATAGGCATATTTAATGGATACCCTCATCCACATATGCGTAGTGCATATATTTTTACAACGATGTTCATGTGAGATCAAGCTGATAATAAAGCATCACATATCAGTGAATTTCTCACATATAGAGAAATCCTTATGAATTTTACAAAACTAAAACCAATAATGCCCTTCAGAGTGACAAAAGACTGTAAGCTCCACTGGTTTCAGTACAGCATTATAAACAAAATTTTAGCAACAAATTCATTATTGTTCAAAATAAAAAGAATAGATTCTAAATATTGCAACTTTTGTCACTCTGAAGAGGAAACAATAGAACATATTTTATGGGAATGTAATTGTTTACAATTATTTCTTGTAGAATTCAAACAATTTTTAGAAGACAAGACTGAGCGACATATTACAATTACAACGAAATCTTTTATTTTAGCTTGTATTGAAAATAATAGTGATATACAAAACATTATTATTTTATTTCTGAAGTATTATGTCTATACTGCAAGATGCACTAAGACACATTTAAACTTGCCCGCTGCAATATCACAAATGAAATTATTTTATGAAACACACAAATATATAACATATAAGAATGGTGAAAAGAAAAAATTTGATACTCAATGGAACAGATGGAACTTAATATTTACTTAAAACATGCATCTCTCTTTTTCTCTCTTTCTCTCTCCATGCACATAATGATAATTATATATGACTTGTTGCATTCATGTACTTTATTATGTGTACAAAAACCAATAAAAAAAAAAAATAAAAAAACAATAATAAATCAATGATAGCAATCAATATTTTAAATTAAAGTTAGTTGTGGTTGAAATCAAAACATGTTTAGGTTTAGGTCAAATTTGAGGTTTGGTCAACTGCTTAGGCAAGGCCAAAATTTGGATCAGAGCCAAATCTGAGACCAAGATAGGGGTCAAGACATGGGACGAGACCAGGGTTTATAGTATGTCCGAGAAAATAAATGCGCTGTTTCGTGTATGTTGCAGGAAATTGTCTGTGTATCAGCATGGCGGCTTTATGTGTAATACTCTTTGAGCGCAGACGATTAGTTTTTTGTTGAATATAGATATCCGTCAGTCATTTATAATTTTATGAGAAATATATATTAATCTTTAAAGTAAGTTTTAGATTTCATTCTTTGTTAACAAAACACAAAGCGTAAAACCAATAAGGGAAAATTCTATAAGAGCCACGATATGTAGAAAACGGGAATTCAAGATGAACTTAATGAATATTTATTTCTAAAGTTTATTCTGTAGTAGTGTTCTGATAATATTCCAACGATGTACTCTATGTATTACAGAATAACGGTCACAGCTTTCTTTGATATCTGCAATAACCACAAAGCAATTATCAATATTTGGCTCGAAACTGATCAATAACAGAATACATGCTGATATGTCAATGACGCCATCAGTTTAAAATATGCGAAATTGTTGTCATTCATCATGTTTTATTAACGTAGAATACTTCAATTTTATCAACAGGTGATCGACTCCATAATGTAAGGGTAACGGTCACAGGACATGGGAGGGATTATTCTTGTGGATTTTTCCCGGGACCAGCTGCAACTGGAGATCTCGTCCTGTTCATGTGTGAGAACGGTGTTACTGGTGTTAACGTCACAATTCAGATCCTATCTGAAAATCAGTCCTTGGATTACCTTACTCTCTGTGAAGTAGAGGTGTTTGATTAACTTTGACTGATGCTTCCCTACAACTGGGTATACACGATTAGCTGAATACAAGTATATATATATATATTGTATGGTTATGTTTGTTTTACGTTCCGTTGACAATGTTTCATTCATATTGAGATGTCTATTGTATGGTGGTATGTAATCATTGTCAATTCCATGACAATATCATGTGTATTACTTGCTTTAATCATATCTACTGTAAGGATATTCATAATCATGTTGATATATCAATACCCCCCCCCCTCGTACAAAATGTCTAATCTTTCTTTTTAAACATTGATAAGGGTCTTGGTATAATTCACAATAAATTACCATAAACGCCAATGCATACTCTGTTAACCAACAACCTTGAACTTAGATAGAAATGTATATCCATCCTGTATTCATTAATCTTACCGCAACATTACCTTTCTGCAATACAGCAATCGATAATATCTTTAAAATGCCCACACATTGTAAAACTTTTATATAACATAGACGTAGTTATATCGTTCTTTTCAAGCTGATTTTAACTATGTTATTTTCACCTTTTCATGAACATGGGAACAATTACTTAAAATTTGATTACATCACCACTGCTTTTAAACTACGTGGACGTATCGTGCTTGGAAGTATAAACAATGTAAACAAATACCGTTGTTACCTCCTGGATCTAAAGAGTCTTAACGGGAGGTAATTTGACCATAAAACTGGCAACACATCGTGGATATCAATCTTGTTTTTAAATAGGTGACTCGCGTATGATTTTATTTTTCGACAATTCTAGAATGAATGCCTTTGGAAGCAAAAGCTGTTTGTAAACTTTGATATGGTTAAAGATTTGTTCTAAAGTCCACTGGATTTGCTGATTTTCAAAAGCAAAATTATCCTTGGAAAAGCAATATGATGGGTGAGGGGAATAATAAAGGAGTTCTTTTGAACAGAAATTAGTTTAACATATTTCCGAAGAAATAGTTTTTTTCATAGCTGAAAAATGCATAGGTTATAACACACACATATTTTATTTGTATTGCATTTGTATTATATTTGTCAGTATTGTATGCACATAAACTATCAATACCATTATAAAATATCATGCATGCACTCAGTAAGTGCTACCTTGTCTGTGCTAGATGTAGGTTTATAGTATTAGTGTAATGTTTAATATAATTCACTGTATACATGAAACTGATTTTTGTTGATATAATATAATTTAGACAGTCTTTTTAACAGCATAATTGTGTACAGCACAGAGAAACAAATGACTTACTGACTATTGATTTTCTGTATTATCAGCATAGATGTAAATTATTTTTATTGGTTTTATTTAAAATACTTTACATATAATATATATACTGCTTTTTGATGTGATATTGTGTCAGTGTTTAGTTTAATATGTGGTAAATGAAAATAATAATTCGAATTTTAAATCAAGAATGACAACATACGGTGGTGGGGCTGTATAAAGATTGTGTTTCATATTAATTGAATATTTGAATGTCAGAACAATGTTGTGTGATGATATCAGATATCGTGACACACACAGGAGTCGTGTAATCATACCAGACGGTACACGTCCTCCGAGGAAGAATGTTGCGTTTGGTGCTGTGTGTTCTGTTCCTATTTCATCCATTACAAACGGATTCTTCAGGAATCAAACCCCATGCTTTTGTGAAAAGTAAGAATGTAAAACTTATACGGTACCAATTTTGATGCAGCAGATGCGCATTTCGAGAAATAATATCTCTTCAGTGATGCTCGACCAAAATTTTGGAAATCCGAAATAACAATAAACTTGAAAGAGCTATTTTAAGGAAAGTAAGAGTGCCAAAAATTGCAGTGAAACTCGTGTAAGCATGACGGAGATAATCCTTCATTTTGAAATGAATTTCTCAATCTTATCACAGCAATTAAATGTACATCCGTATTTTCAAGCTAGTAACGAAGTACTTAGCTACTAATAATCCTATTTATAGCAAACCATTCTAGATAATATTCAATTATCAGAATGTGTATCTATAACAAAATCAAATAATTGATACCATTCAGCTTAATGGGAAGATTGATTTTAACGTCATTTAAATCATTAATCTTATAATAGATCGATCTATAATTCATTTGTCTAGAGTTATCATTTTATTCCCATACATCTGCACAATTACATAGGAAAATTTCTAAATTCTTCAATGTAGAAGGAATGAAATTTAAAATATCGTATTAAGTAGTATTTTCCTAAAGCATTTTTCACTACACATCTATTCTCTCACACGCCTTCTCTCTCAACAGGTGAGGTTGGTTCTTTTCTGAAGCATGCGCCGTGGAAACACACCGATATGTCCGCTTCTCTCAGTGGTCCAATGATTTTGACTCTCCAGTCCAAATATAAGTTGGGCGGTGGTCTCGTTTTCAGAAAGAAGTGTAAGTATATGTAAACGGCGTTACCAAGAAATAGACTTGCTGTTTAAGGAGTTGTATCATTTTTATTATGCGCGCATATTATAACATTTTTTTTAATATCAGCATGTAGTCAATGAATAGAAAAACAAGAAAGATCAATGAAACAATGAACTATCGCAGAACACTTCTGTGAAAATATATTCAGCAAAGTTTCATGATCAATGCATACGTAATCTAATACAAACATGTAGATAGTGCCTGAGTTTCATTTTTGGGGGGAATCAGACCTCTACACATTCGACACAAATTAAGCACAAACCTTGATTAATTTCAAATAGAGGAATTATTTCTTCCGAAGATAGTGTTAACTTTGTATTTGTTTTGTATTTAATACATGAACATACAAAGCCGTCCTAACAATCTACATTCTGTCGATCCCCATAATAGCAAAGTTTTAAAAGATTTCAAAGAATTCGTCAGTCATTGTTAAGCGAATAATTGTAAATATCAATACATGTAACAACCATAATGACAGTAACTATGATCCAGCTGAACATTGCAATACTGGTGATGTTGATATAGTTGAAAATAAGGACCTCCAATCACTAGATCTAAACAATCCCCAATGCAGAGAGCATCAGTCTTTCAGTTGGCGACAGAACTTCATCTCTATTATAAATTATGTCGAACATTATGTCAGACAATGGGTTAAATGTGAAAAAGAAGAACTTGATACATTGTCAGAACGGATTAAAAATGTAAGGGAAATATCTAAATTTCACATTAGATACATTAACACAAAAGTACGTACCATCTATCCTTCTGTGTTTAGTAAACCAGAACTTATAAAAGAATTAGATAGTTTACATGAGCGATATGTTTTGGTTCCAGCTGACAAAGTTTGTAACAGCATTGCCTTTGTTTGCAAGTTGAAGATAACGAACAATGATCAACCTTATAACTCCTATAAACAATACAACAGAGAGAGATGGGCAAACATGGACCCCTGGGTATACCAGAGGTGGGATCAGGTGTCAAAAGAATTAAGCAACCCCTGTCGACCGGTCCCACCAGCCGTCATTATTACAACTGTATTTTAAACAAATTTGGCATTCCACTCTTGTTAATCGTACATAGATTCCAACTGTCCTTTCAAAGGATGACATTCTTGAAAGCCATGCTTCAGTATTAGACACATTAAATATACCAGTCAATGGGTTGGATTAATATGAGTTGCCGTACCCATACTGGATTTCTTAAGTTCCTAAAAATCCTTACAAACAAAGATGCATTGCTGGATCCAGTAAGTGTTCTACCAAACCTCCAACTTTGCTCCTCACGAAAATATTAACAGCTGTGAATGAGAAACTTCAAACGTACAGTGTCACTACATATGACAGAGTTGGTGCAAATCAAATGTGGATTCTAAAACAATTCTAAAGAGCTTGTATTAAACTTGAAATCGCAACGCTTTTCTCCAATTAAACGGTTTACTTTTCAACACCTTACACGATCATTTCTTACGATAGTTTAAAGACTAGAGTCTTTTATGAAAGGCGAAGATAACGAACAGTGATCAATCTCATAACTCCTATCAGTAATACAATATAGATAGTTGGGCAACTATGGACACCTGGACACACCAGGGGTGGGATCAGGTGCCCAGGAGGAGTAAGCATCCCCTGTCGACCGGTAACACCCGCCGTTATCCCTATATTCTGATCAGGTAAACGGAGTTATCCGTGGTCAAATCAGTGTTACGAAAGTAACCGCGCATATACAGAATATCACTTCAACATTTAGTTTAGTCATATTAAGATAATTCATTTTACATCAGGTTAAGAAAAATGTTGATGTGATCTCATCATCAGGTAAAATATGTTCCATTTGTCATTTAATTTCTTTATTTTCCTATCCGGATGATTTGTTGAATTAATATAGATGCCTGTGTATTTCAAAATGCCTTATCATCATTATAACTCCATAACATTTATGAAATAAATTCATTTCTTAAAAATCTTATTTTAGTACAACTAACAGAATCAGACCCCCTCCTCGTATATATTTCGTTTGTGTGCAACCAAACTCTGGTAGAATTTGCCAATAAAACCTAATTTCCACATGGATAGAAATAAAAAAAATTATTAATTGAGTGGTTAACTCCACGGTGAATGAACATGTCTGTTGAATGAAAAGGTCTTAATTTCTAAGGCTTTGGAAATGTAATAAAAGCATTACAAAATACACGTAACATATATATATATATATATATAAATATATATATATATATATATATATATATATATAAATATATATATATATATATATATATATATATATATATATGTGTGTGTGTGTGTGTGTGTGTGTGTGTGTGTGTGTGTGTGTGTGTGTCTGTATATATATATATATATATATATATATATATATATATAATAAAATGAAACACGAAGACGTTTAGTAAAGCTTTAGCGCTTTCATTTCAAATCTTCAGAAGCTTAACATTTAGTAACATAGCGACGTTATGTCACAAACAGCGGAACGTTAAAATTAAACAAATCTAGACGTCATTACATACTGACTGTTGAAACGTATTTTTCATTGTGACGTCATAGTAAACCAAAGCTGTGTGTCGAAATATTACGGTACCCGATGACGTAAATCGGTTGTGACACGTAGGCCTAAACAACCGAATGAATGGTGGAAGTTGTAGCCTACAGTCCACCAGTTGTAATGTTATGTGGACGCCTAATTGATGCCAGTGTCATATATTTGTACGATAACGTTAAAAATCATTCAACAACACGGGGTATTTGTCTTCACGTCTAAGTAGCCTATATGGTTAATCGAGTAAAAGACACCCTTCCCCCTGTGTGCTGCGGTAGCGATCTCAACATGCTCATCAGTGCCAAAAAAAGTGGATGAAGGTGAAGCCAGATACTCATTAAATTCAACGACCTTTAGATTATTAAAATAAATATATGATAGCGCAAAACGAAAATGGGTGAAAGTAAAGGCGCAGACGATGGGTGGGTCTCGATTGTATCTGAAGTGGATTGGAGGACTAACTTCATAATGTTTGATCAAATAACTAATGCTAAATAACTACTGTAAGGATTTTACAACTATTTCTCACATGGTTACATATATATTTAGTTTTATCAATTGAGAATATATATGATGAAACGTAAAGATGACGAGTGGTCAATCTTATAACTCCTTTAAGATCTATTTGAATTTATTTTTTTTTTGGGGGGGGGGGATCGATTGATGCACTTAACCCGATTTCGACCATGAAGTGGATCCAGTTAAATTTTGATAATATTGTTTAAAATAACCTTATTTTCTTAATTTAAATAATTACTGGTTTTGTTGAATGACAATGGAAGAATTCCCCAATTATATCTTTTAAATATTACGATTTATATTAAACCTATAAATTAGAAAAATATTCAGATTTTGTGCATGAAATGTAAAATTCTGGTCATTTGTAGCACATAAAAATACCAATTCACATATCCCACAGACCTCGATCTAGAAAAAACTCTTTACTTCTATGTATGTAATACAATAGTTCACAATTAATCAATGTTTTTGGATCGAGGCCAGGGGGTTATTCTAATTTTTGGTGCATATTGTTGGAAATTATCAATGTTTGCAAAAATAACACAACCGATTTGGGCATTATTATTTCTGCGTATAATAAACTTTAGACAGGCTACTCATAAATAACTTCATCTCACATGGGTTTCAACCATTGTTTCAACAATTTGATGTTAAGTTATGCTTTCGTATATTGAACTATTTGAGATACATAATACCATACACAGGCGATGATTGAATACCCAAATATGGCCCTGTAATTCTAAGTAAAATAAAGTATCTTCATTAAAAAGATCATTCATTGTATCGAATAGCTTAGCCATTTTTTTTTTATAAACCCAGTGTATTTTTTCCGCGTAAATTCATGCATATATTTAGATCTAATATCTAAAACTTCATAATTATTTCGAATTTCAAACATTTCGGTTGAGCATCACTGAAGAGACATTATTTGTCGAAATGCGCATCTGGCGCATCAAAATTGGTACCGTATAAGTTTTACATATAGAAAATATAGCATGGAGAAACAAATCGCGGATTCATCTAAAGTTTATCATACGCAGGTATCGAGAAGTTGAGCCTGCAGAGCACTGCTATTTCACATGAACTTCATGGGCTCTGAGAAAAATACTGACAAATCAATGCAAGATTGTTCTTTACGTATTAGATTGCTCACTGCATACTAGCGCCAGACTGCATCACGAACTTATCCAACGTTACGTTCCAACATGTTATTCACGCTCAAAAATGTCGATCATGTCAACAGTAGTTTCACTCGGACACAACAAAAATGATATATTGTTACTTTTTACCTCTTAATGATTCACTATTTTGATTCTAGTTCATTATGTTTATAATTCTGATGTTATGGCTGCTTCATATATCCTACATGTACCTAGAACGCCACCGGGTATGTTTGTATAATCTGGTGATGTAAAAATAATTTCATTGTGTTTTTGTGAAAGAAATTGACTTTAAATTGTCATTAGCATTGTCCATTGTAAAATGAAATATAAGAGAATGATATACATGCATTGATTTCTGGCTACTTCTATTCTTTACCAAAAGTTTCTGAAAAGTACAAAGACTGCTCAGCCATTTTGAAAATGAAGCAACACAGAAAAAACAGATATGGTGTCTATACCATCTACCCCACTGAAGGAAGTAAGAAAAAGGTGTTTTGTGACATGACAACAGACGGAGGGGGTGGACGGTAAGTCAATTAAATATAGATTTGTATGATTACATATGTACATTAATTCTTTAAAACTACGCACCAAATTATATATTGAATATAAATCACAAGCTCAGGCAGGTGACGTACATGATATCCGGTATGTCTGGGTATATGAAACCTAAACATTTCAACACAAATGTTACCGCTAAAGAATGAGTCCACTGACTGCACACAAATAGCCCGTGGTACTTTGCGTAAGAAAAAAATACTAACATCTCGCAAATTTTTGTCGCATCTTTGATTTCAAACTTTGTTCTTTCTTGATTTCAATTGTTGTTTTTAATCCCGCGCATCGAAATGAAGTATTCGTTTGATTAATACAACAAGGACGCTGTATACATCAATTTGTCATTGATTTCAGGTCACACCCCTTTTTAAAAGTATGTACGAAGCATGAGCACATTTATGTTTCAATTCATCGTAAATATGGTGACCACAAAAAATGATGATGACAATGATTCACAGTCATAACAGATAGTGAAATAGCAGATTTCCATTTTTAAAAATGTAAAAACCACAGCTACTTGACTTATTTTTTTATGATAAGAAAGTGTAAAAAAAAAATAATAATAATAAAATCACGAGTACTTGTTTCTTTTTTTTTCTTTTTTTTTTTGTAAGTATACTCCGTTTATGATATTCAATCTGTCTCTAGCCTTATGAATAACGAAATAATGGACACAGGAATAAATCATATTCATACCCACTGAAATCTATACCTATTCGATAAATAGAGTTATGTCTGCACGTTATTCATCCTAATCCAGTAACGGTGATATTAAGTCTACATTTCCAATTCAATCAGAATCTACTTTAAATAAACATGTATAATAACTCTTTCATTAATCACTGCATAGTTTTCGGAACAATCAAATTTTGCAAAATAATAATTATGCAACCAAATAAATTCAGTTACATGATATGGGGCTCACGGCGGGTGTGGCTGGTCGACAGGAAGTGCCATCTCCTCCAAAGCACCTGGTCCCAACTCTGGTATATTCAGGGATCTGTGTTTGCCCAACTCCCTATTTTGGATATCTTATAGGAGTTATGAGGTTTATCACCGTTCGATATCTCCACCTTTCATTTTGTTAAAATCAAATAATTTTTTTAATGTGAAGAATCTAGCATATCTTACTGATGTAATTCACACCGATTCCTTTCTCATGGCTTGGTGGTTCATTTACAATGTGTTTGATTATTTTTTCTCAATTTCAGTTTTAGTTTTTTTAATTCCATGAATCGAAAATAAGTATTGGTTTGGGTAATATAACGGGAACATTTTGATTACATCAATTTATCATAGACTTAACGTCAAGTCCAATTCATTTTACAAGCCTGTGTAATATATGATCGCATTAATGTTTAAAATTGTCAATGAAAAAGATTATGGTTACCACTTACATTCATAACAGAAATCGAAACAGATGTTGAATTATTTTCTTTTGATAAAATGTGTAAAACTCACTGGTACCTGTCTCATTTTCTATTGATAAAATGTGTAAACATCACGAGTACCTGTCTTATTTCAAATTAATTCGTCGACAAAAACCACGCCAAAGAAAATTTCTATCCAGAAATACAATTCGCCGAAAGAGTACGAAATACACCTGAGAGTATCGCTTCAGTTTTTGCTGACTACTTCTCAACTCTGTACGAGCCTGGAATAAATTGAAATATATGACAATCAATTTTACAACAATGCCACTTCAGAGTACAATCGTATCAAAATACTAGAAACTCAAAATCCTATCGATCTTCCAAGGTAGATATATTACAGAAAATGAAGTGGATGATTCTATAAAACTATTGAACTAAAAAGCCCCTGGGCCTGATAAAATTCAATCAGAACTTTTGATTCATTGAAAAAAAAGTATGCTATCAAAATATATGTGTATTATTCAACAGTATAATAGAACTATGTATAATTTCCTCTGGATGGAAACAAAGTTTGAACGAAAGGTGAAGACAACGAACAGTGATCAATAAAATAGTTCCTACAAGCAATACAAAATAGAGAACTGGGCAAACATGGACCCCTGTACATACCAGACGTGAGATCATATGCCCTTGCAGAATAGAAATTACTTGATGACCCCAATGAAGAAGGTATATTTGCTAAAATCACCATACATCGTATCATGGGGTCAGTATTTTGTATGAAAAACTGATACGGTACCAATTTTGCTGCACCAGATGCGCATTTCGATAAATAATGTCTCTTCAGTGATGCTCAACCGAAATGTTTGAAATCCGAAATAACAAGGAAGTTTTAGAGGTTTTATAGGGAAAAACAGGGTTCCAAAAAAGTTGAGTCAAATTCGTCTAAGGATAAGAGCTATGTGTGAGGGAGATAATTCTTAATTTTGAAATGAATTTCTAAATTTTATAACAGCAATTAAATATACATTCGTATTTTCAAGCTAGTAACGAAGTACTTACCTACTGAGCTGTAGAGACCCTCGGGGACTAACAATCCACCAGCAGAGGCCTCGACCCAGGGGTGATAATGAAAAACTTATACGGTACCGATTTTGCTTCACCAGATGCGCATTTCGACAAAGAATGTCTCTTCAGTGATGCTCAACCGAAATGTTTGAAATCCGAAATAACAATGAAGTTTTAGAGCTTTTATATGGAAAAACAGGGTGCCAAAAAAGTTGACTCAAATTCGTCTAAGGATAAGAGCTATGTGTGAGGGAGATAATCCTTAATTTTGAAATGAATTTCTAAATTTTATAATAGCAATGTATGTGATATTGAATATCATCGTCCTGAATATGTATATTTGTAGTTCATCAGATTTGATCCAATATCAGCAAAGATCCAAAATGTTCCATCTGTCCTAATAAATGATGTCTTTCAATTGTATATTTTCGGCGAATTTTCCCTTCGTCACCTTAGCTATTATTCTTATTTATAAATGTGGATTGTTAGGGAAAGGAGCAACCGCTGCCTTACTTTTGACGCGGCCATGGTAAGAGTGGGGTTCAGGGGTTCAAACTCATAACCTCACGGATATAACGCGAACTGGCACATATGTATCATTTATTTATTTTTCCTTATTTTTCCATAAACAAAAAATGGAAAGATTTTGCGGAAGGATTTGGTCATCCTGATCACGAATACTGGCTTGGTTAATGTTTAATTTTGTAGAGTGAAAATTATTTTTACATAGTTTAAACAAAGTACTTGAATATGAAAGGTGAAGATAACGAACAGTGATGAATCCCATAACTCCTATAAGCAATACAAAATAGATAGTTGGGCAAACACGAACCCCTGGACACACCAGAGGTGGGATCACGTGCTTAGGAGGAGTACGCACCCCCTATCGACCGGTCACACCAACCGTGAGCCCTATATCCTGATCATATACTTATATTTATAGACCCTTTAGAGCGTACTACTACATCTCCAAAGCATTCTGTTCATCGTTCCGAGAAAACCATTTAACGTTCCATGCAAACCGTTCAGTGTTCCTTGAAAACCGTTCAGTGTTGCTTACAAATAGTTCATTGTTTCGCGAAACTCGGTCAGTGTTCTGTGCAAACCGTTATGCGTTCCGTCTATTACAAGATCATCAGCTACTACAACTCCGCTGACATCGTCAAAACTCTATGGTCTTCATAACGATCTAGTTTGCCAATACAACCTATCATAGGGTCAAATGCTGTCTGGCGTGTTTCATACCGATTGTCAGGTCGTTCTTGGCACACTGGTTATACTTACAGGTGACTTCGTTTACCTAATCAAGATATAGGGGTCACGGTGGATGTGACCGGTCAACAGGGGGTGCTTACTTCTCCATGGTACCTGATCCAGGGGTCCGTGTTTGCACAACTTTCTATTTTGTATTGCTGGTAGGAGTTACGAGATTGATCCCTGTTCGTTATCTTCACCATTCATGCTTCAATGGGATAGTTTACAACGTCGTGGATAAGGTGCCAAGCTGACTATGATATACATGTACCGTATATCCCTTTCCAACATTCCGGGACCACACCTAGATGATTTTAAGAACAGTTCAGTGTTCATTTTTTCTGCGGGTCAAAGCTTGTGTAATTTTATCAATCATTCATATACAGATAATGTTAGCGTTCATCGTTCCGGGTAAATCGTCCGCCGCATCGTGTAAACCATTCAACGTTAGTTTCGGACCGGTCCATGCCAGTAATACAGCAGAATGATTGGGGGGTCTGTAAATAAAAGTAGGGGGAATGGAATAGAATAATTATTTTAATCCCCGTTTCCTCCTTTCTGAGATTTGTTCGAAGATAATATACCCGGTGTACATATATATCAATTGATTTATAAATTTGATATATTTATTCGAAAATAATCTTAAGTATTTGGAAATTGTATAAATTGTATAAAAAGAAAATATACAGTTTCATTTTTTTAAAATTAAGAAATACACCAAAGCATAACTTACAAATAAAAATAGAATATTGAAAATGTTTTGTTTAATCACATGAAATATTAAGAATATGTAATGCATTAAGTTACTGATTGATCACTGTTCGCTATCTTCACCTTCATTTACGTACTTGTGCAACAGAATGTTAGGTAAGATGCATGTCTATATCTTCAGCCATCAAATCTGCTGTCCTTATGTTTTGAAAATTCTTTCAGGCAAAAATATCATGCATAATTTAACTAAAAGCGGGAAAATGAAGCAAATAATAGACATGAAGAGGTTTAACGGGGGACAAGGATTTGTACAATACTCGACCTTTGTTGTCGGAAGTAGATCTGATAAGTACAGGCTGAAAATAGCGGGATTGCGGGGATCATTCGGAATGAGTAAGTATTTATTGTTATAGTAATTAGTATCACTAGTTCTATAAATTAATGTATATGGTGATTGTCTAAAGAGATATCAAACACAATGTCTATTTATACTATATTGTGTTTATGCAGCAAATGGACTCTACATAAACGGTAAATGTTCGATAATTCCGTTGTATGATACACATTCGATGATTATCAATGGATTTTACACACAATGGTCTACATCGACTTTTCCAATAGTGTATGATGTAGAAACAATGAAAATGGCACAATGACAGAAGCCCAAATTATTAGCCAGAGACTCTGGAAAATTAACAGAATCTGCGGCAGGGTTTCAAGCAAAATTCGACTATATGTCTGAAGGTGTCAGATCCCATTATCTGATGCCTGAAGACATCCGCCACAAGCGGGCATATTTTACCCATGCCATGACAAAACAGCACTATTGACGAAAAGGTGGATAAATTGGAAATTTTCACACATGATTTTATACAAACATGCTTGTATACCATACAGTTTGGGCAATATCAGAGAGATGGGTACCATCTGGGTATAACTTAGGGGAAGGTTTGTAAGTCGGAGTAATTAATGTAGCCACCACTTCTAGAGATAATGAAATTGGATATAGAACTGTTTATCCCAACCCTTGCTTTTTGGGCTGCGATGTGCGAAAACATGTGCCGATAATATCTTCGTGGTAAGATTTGGGACCAAATGATTCTACATCTAGGTAACATAGAATGGATATTAGCAACTGTTAATTTCATAATTTTTTGAAGATGACACAATGACGTAGTAGTAATACTATTTTCCCCGCATTGTAACACTATGACATCAGGATAGCCAAATTGTTGAACAACTTCACGTAACCGACGCTTCACATCTTCCCAAATCATGCCTCTCAGCCAAACCATCTTCCGGAAATGTGGGACTGAAGATGTAGGTGTTGGTTTGAGTAATTCACAAAAGTGTGCTGGTGGGCGTATTGAATTAAAGCTGAACCCACTATCCAAACTGTAATACCGGTACCGGCAAACTCAACATACTGTTAGAAAACATTATAAATGTTGCAAATTATTTTATACTCGAATATAAGATTGAACAGCATTGGATTTCCAACTACCTTTATCCTTAATTTTGTCTTCGGGTACGCCTCTAAGAACAAATGTGTAGCCCCACCTATTCGAAATGAATGAGTCCAGGGGTCCGTGTTTGCCCAACTATCTACTTTGTATTGCTTGGAGGAGTTATGAGATTGATCATTGTTCGTTATCTTCACCTTGCACTCAAAAGTACCAGTGTCCAGGCCAATAACTGTAGTTGACTTCTGGAGTGCCGCCGTAAATAGATATGATGTTAAAGGTTTTGAATTAAGGTGGCAAAATAATGGACCTTGACCATTAGGTCTGATTGATAAGAATTGATGTAAGTGGGCAAATATAGTGGATGTTTGTTTCTTGAGTAGCATTTGAATTGTGGCGCCCTTGCGAAGGTGATCAGTTTTGAACCCCGTAAATATGAACTTGATAGGTTATGCCACTCATGTAACATCTAGCAGGTGAATATGATATTTAATTTGCTGCCCGATATGAGATGTAATTAACAGATTGATCGACTGGTGGTGACAATGAAAATTTGTTATAAAATATGCTAAGCGAGTGAAACGTTTTCTTGTGAAATCTGTAAAGGAAGCGATCAATGCGCAAATTTGTTACGAAATATGCTAAGCGAGTGAAACGTTTTCTTGTGAAATCTGTAGAGGAAGCGATCAATGCGCATGGTCAAGATAATTATGTTGCGGGGATTGACGATGATTACCGATGGGCATGGCACTAATTAAGGACATAGGAGTTGCCTATCTTGAGCACATAATTGTTGTATTCGTTCCCAATAACGGGACTTAACTGGTATTGAATTAAGTCTGATTATGTGTAAATTTACATGTAAATGTGCGTTAATGACGTTTTGCCACCGGGAGAGGGCATATAGAGTACCTGTGTTCTTTCCATTCTCTACCCATAGGTGTCGCTACTCGTTAACACATCTGTCAATGCCGAGATTTCATAATTCTTGTAAAACGCATTGTAAATTCTTAAGCAGACGCATAACTTCGCTTAATCAAATTATGATGCAGAGTTTTAAGATAAAATTGATTTACCGCTCGTAAACAAATTCCCACAAATTTAGATTTTAATCATAATCAAGTATTTTCTTCCGATTTTGGTGTTATCTTAGTTAAATTAATCATTTTAATCTTTAAATCCTTAAATTCTGTTTCGTTTTCCGTTCCGTTCCGTCTTCTGTTCCGTTTTCCGTTCCGCGGTTTAGCAAAACCCTAATTCATACGTACTGGCGTAACAAAATAATTTCGGTTATCACTTTGTCGGTATATTGACGTAAAGAAAAAAGAACTAAGGGTTGTCGGTATGTTGCCATTGCACCACTTGATACGTAATGCACTTATTATTCACAGAGGATTCATTTTCTTATCATAATGGGATGAAATTCTCCACAATAGACAACGATAACCACCGGTGGAAAAGTAACTGTGCCGCATCGTATGGAAATGGATGGTGGTTTAAAGACTGTATTTATAGCAATCTCAATGGTATATACTATAGAAAACCAACATCCGGTGGTAAAGGAATGATGTGATATTACTGGGGTCACAAAGGCACAACTGAACCTTTGAAATCTACAAAGATGATGATTAAGCCAAACACCTAAATGTAATTGGATATGTTCCACGCTGATCAATAAATTCTTAGAACTTCAAGCACTTGATTGGTTATTCATATTCAACTATATCATTAATTTGATACGTTATCTCAACTTACATATGGTACACTACAAGTAACAGAATTGTTTTAGAAAAATTTTATTCCAGACGATTTTTGTATCTAAAATGACATTTAGTGTTTTCATAATGTAAAAATTATAGCCTTTCCATTCTTCTCACAGTTCTGCCAATTTACTCTTCACCAATTGGAACCACGACATACCCTTTTCCAAAGAAAATATATTTTGTTTTATTTCGTGGAAATGACCAATTAAATATATATCCGATTAGTTCACACCTTAACATAGAGGGTGCACCAGCAGGACTGAGGCTACACGACCAGACTACGTTCTAAATTATATCTTTCATATTTCTGGTTTACCGGTATTAGTAGCTTTGTGGTGAAGGCGCTTCCTGCCCAACAGGGAATTTCCGGGTTGGATTCTCGATCCTGGCACTTCTTCTAACTTACGACATTTAACATAGGTAGTGACATTTGCATTATCAATCGTCTAGCTTAACCAATGGCAGTCATGGTTGTGTTAACACGGAGATTCCTATTACAATAGGCGTTAGGACAATAAAGAACGGTGACTGCCACCGTCCTGAGATTCATGCAGGATTCATGCACATCTCGACGACATTTTAAATTAACGCTGGCGACCTCTTTACATAATTGCAAAAATTGCAAAAGGAAACAACATACAAACAAAAATAGAAAGAAGGATTAACTAAACTTGTTAACACTTGTAAAAATTATTTTGAGCATATTCCACTTGAAAAAATATAACAGGCACGTAAGTAAAGAAACAGTTATATATGACGATGTGAAAACTACTGCAGAACTTCAAAAATGATCATGAAAGGCGAAAATAACGAACAGTGATCAACCTCATAACTCCTGTAAGCAATACAAAATAAACAGTCGGGCAAACATGAACCCCTTCACACACCTGAGGTGGGATCAGGTGCCTAGAAGGAGTAAGCATTCCCTGTCGACTGGTCACACCCACTGTGAGCCCTATATCCTGATCAGGTAAACGGAGTTATACGTAGTCAAAATCAGTGTGCCAAAAACGGCCTAACAATCGGTATGAAACACGTCAGACAGCATTTGACACAATGATTGGTTGTATTAACAAACTAGATCATTATAACGACCATAGAATTTGCGAAATACTCACTTCAATCCAGACTGTTGAAACCCTTGTATCATCATCTTGTTTGTCAGTAGCTTGCCTCGATTTAAAAACTGACTATACGCAGAACAAGCTCTTACGTATCGAATCAGTTAAGAGATATAAACACCATATGCAGGTGATAATGGGATATTGCTACATAAATATGGGAAGTTGACGATAGAGAAGCTGAAATCATCCCGTTTGCAATACAGTTGAGTTGTCAGTTTGCCGTTAATGTCTACTTTCAATAGAATATCTAAGTATGAAGCAGAAGTGGACGACTCTGTGGTATCTTTTATTTCGAGCTCACATTGTAGTAAAGAGTAATCGGCGCGAAAATCGATTAAGTATACAAATATATGAAGTATATGTTGTAAAAGTGACGGTTAATGTTGTAATAGTCCAAATAGTGGAAAGTAAATATCCCATAAAATTTGCATGATCAGCACCTATTTCGGAGATATAGCGGGTTTGAAATTCGACCATGATTAAGGTAAAACAAATTTATGACTAGGATAAAGGAAACTTACTCAATTCAATGCCTAGGGTAACGCATACACATACACCCTAGTAAATGAGTAAAATGTTGAATTATTTGATTGTTTTAAGGTTTATCCTAATGTATGAATTTTATATCATTCTTTGGAACAATCGGGTATCGAGCCCCGGGCCCTTGCATTACAAGTTAGGTGCTACCCAAGCCGATGTAAACTATTTGATGATAATATTGTAATATAGAATTCAAACTTATTTCGGAGATCATACAGACTCTTCATACTGAGAAAATAATTTTAAAGAAAACGTAGGAAACGTCTTGAATGTCTTTAAACACCACGAACAATTTAATTCTCTGTGTTCTCAATTTTGAGGTGAACACAGTGGGAAACTCAAGTAGAATTTAATAATAGTTAGGGGTTAGGGTTAGCATAACAGTTTATTCAAATTGTCAATGTTTAATAGTTTTCATTTGCAAACACACATATATATATATTCACACATCGTGGTTATGCTGCAAATATATAAAGACATAATTTCTAATGTATTACAATTATATGGAACTTATATCTGTTTGATGAAATTTGGTTGGAAAATTCTGTGACTGCATCGCAAAATTCACTTTTCTGACGATGTAATCAACAGGAACTCTGTAAACATCCATAGTTACTGTTTACAATTTACTGTATACAATATATCGAATCTCAACGAATCCAAAATATGAGAAGAATCCGTCCTAAATTGTGATGTATCAAATCGACACATCAGTGGAGTAAATCTCGTTAAAGATGTTCGCTCTCCTGAGTTTTGTAGCATTGCCATTGTTTTAGGAGTATTTTACTGATGTCTACATGGAAGGAGAATTATGAAATTAAAAAGAAAAACTTTGTTCATTATGCTTGTTGTAGGGCTATAACGTTTTAAGGTATTCAATGTATTATGACCATATTTCATATCTAATAAATGGATGGTGGAATTTTTGTAATCATGGTATCATTTTG
This sequence comes from Ostrea edulis, assembly GCF_947568905.1. NCBI lineage: Eukaryota > Metazoa > Mollusca > Bivalvia > Ostreida > Ostreidae > Ostrea > Ostrea edulis. The sequence continues at coordinate 77,827,536 of NC_079170.1, forward strand.
AAGGGTTCATCAAATAAAAATAATGCACCATAGGAATTTTCAAAATTTTGTTTACTACTTGATTTATTTCACCTAAAATTTAACATTGAGGTATATGGGAAAAGCATGTTTTATTACAATATTTTAAGAAAAAATTATATTTTCATACAAATCTCTTGGTAGAAAGTTACATACACTTTCTCTTAATGAAAATATGAAATAGAATTAATCATTGACCACACACATTTTTAGAAAATTAGATTCTTCTTATTTTTACAAAGGGCAGACAACTCTTCCAAAAAGTCTTAAGTGTAAAAAGGTCAGCTTCTAATTATGTACCAGTCATGTGAATTTCATCTGCTTCACTTTCATCATTATTTAACAATAAACATTTATGTTGATCTAAATCCTTCAAAATTGTTCATTATCCTTTCATTATACATGGAATACCTTAAATATGAATCTTTTTCCACTTAAGATTAACCATCAATTAATTCACATCAACTTGATTTGTCTAGATATGTTGGTATCAAAACAATATAAGCAAAACAAATTAATCATAACATCAACTAAATATGCACTTATGTCTTTCAAGAATAATTATAATTTTAAAAAGTCCAATTTTTGTGGAATAGACATAAACAATTGCATTTATATACAGAAAAGTTCATCATAAGGCATTAGACAGTTCAAAAGAAGCTTGTTGGAGTTTTGTCATTTGTTTTGATTACACATACATAGCTTGGACAAAAGTATTCGCATGACAATGGCCGACATAATTTTAACTGACTCCAGCTGACATAATCTAAGTCCCTTTGCTTTCTATTTTTTTCCAGACTCTAAAAACTATTGACTCTGGATACCGAACCTTCTACCATTTATACAGGACTTGTACCACTTTTGGATCGATGTGACAATGTTAGCAGATGTAGTGATAATGATAATGACGTATGTTACGACTATGATTTACATATATTTAAACGGTGAACACAGAAAAAGAATAACACCACGAAAGACAAGGGAAATGCCAATGTCAGGATTGACGTTTGCGTCGGCCATTGGATCTACAGTGTGAAGCGTTTGTCCCAAATCACAAATCGGAAAAAAGAAACTGTGCATTATTTAATATATGAAAAAAATAATAGAAATGAACACATTTTATTTTTTGTTATACTGTTAACAAATGTATTCTTTACAACATTTCATAATCCATTAATGTTAACGTCGAATAACGTCAATTTCAGCACACTCGAAAGACTCTGGTATTCGAAATTGAATTAACAGTTAATGATGCGTTTGACCACCATTTGCATTCACGCATGCTTGACAATGGCGCCTCATTGATGCCACTAAAGTGTTCAGAAATGCTTGAGGGATGTTGTTACAGATGTTGGTTAAAACCTGGCCTAAATCAACCAATGTCACTGACTGATTTGGTAATTGGCGTAGACGTCGTTCCGTTTCATCCCAGACGTGCTCGATCGGTGATAAATCGGGGAAAACAGCTGGCCAAGGCAAGACATCGACATTCTGTTGAATAAAAAAGTCCCTGACTACACGTGCAACATGTGGCCTTGGGTTGTCTTCCTACAGAGTGATGTGGTTTTGCTGTCTCTGTATAAAGGGTATCACATGGCGCTGAATAATGTCGTCTCGATAGCGTATGCCGGTGAGATTCCCATTGACAATCTCTAGAGGGGTCCTTCCACGAGCTGTTATTCCACCTCACACCATGACGCTGCCTCCACCGAATTGGCCACCTTGCACAACACAAGCGTCCTGGTAACGCTCCTCAACGCGACGATACACTCTACAACGACCGTCACTGCTATCCAAATGAAATCTGAATTCATCAGTGAACAGAATATTGGCCCAGTTTCGTATTCTGAATCGCAAATGTCGTCTACACCACGCTAGTCTAGCGATACGATGACGTTGAAGCAGTATTGGGCGCACCGCTGGACGTCTTGGTCTGATGGTGTGCTCGCACCGACGATAACGCACAGTTCTTGGACTGATTGGTCGAAGTCCAGTAATGCTACGAACAGTCAAACGTGCTATCTGGAAACGATTTCGCAGGTGCACAAGTCTAATGTGGTTATCCTGTCGACGCGACGTCACACGAGGACGCCCAGAGAGTGGTCGATCCCGAGTGCTGCCAGATTGTTGGAAACGTCTACATAATGACTGGATGGTGTTCCGATGATTTCAACAGTGTCTTGTTACGTATTTTGTGCCATTCGAGCTTGAAGCATCCCACCAACACGATTACATTGCATTTCGCTTAGTCGTGGCATGACAAAACGGTAAATTTTGTCAAAACTAAAGTACTTCCCTTAACGAATAGTGTTAAAACAAACTTTTTACACTTCTTGCTCCAAACAGTTTGGCCAGTAAAACTCATGCGTACGAACACTTCAAAAAACAACATCTGTTCACTAACAATGCAAAAGTCCGTGCATCTGAGTCGGGTACTATCCGATATTGTTAAAAAAAACATCACCTTTATCGATTGTTTAGATTTTATAAATGTAACAATAATTATAGAAAATTTTCTTTTTTCTGCTAGTATATAATGGGTAGAATCAGAATGGTGTTGAACAGAATGGTTTTTGCATGATTCATCACAAAGTAAGAACATAGTAGAATTATTGACACAGTTGTCTATTATGCAAGGTGAAGATAACGAACAGTGATCAATATCATAACTCCTATAAGCAATACAAAATAGATATGTCATAAAGCCCCTGCTTTATTGTATTGTGAGGAATAGTGGTGTAAAGTGTTGAAAAATCGTAACTTTTAACCTGTTGATTTTGAAAAGGTTTGCGATTTCAGGTTTACTAAAAGTTGTTTACAATGTTTAGAATTTCCTGTCTGATTTACTCATGTTTTGCAAAATTCCACTTTGAATTACTTTTTCACGCAGTTAATATTTGTGCTAGGAATGAAATAGTGCCTTAGTAAAAAAAAACATTATCCAAATTAAAGCCATGATCTTCTGAAATATAATTATGCTAGGTCGTTCTTTACATACTGATCTTTAGTACATATTACTCCGTTTATATAATCAAAATATAGAGCTCATGGCGGATATGACCGGTGAACTGTAGAGTAGTACCCCTCCTTGCATCTGATAAGCATCTGGAATATCCAGGTATACCTGTTTGCCATACTCTTGATTTTGTATTCCTTATAGGAGTTATAAGATTGATTTTGTATTCTTTATAGGAGTTATAAGATTGATTTTGTATTCCTTATAGGAGTTATAAGATTGATTTTGTATTCCTTATAGGAGTTATAAGATTGATTTTGTATTCCTTATAGGAGTTATAAGATTGATTTTGTATTCCTTATAGGAGTTATAAGATTGATTTTGTATTCCTTATAGGAGTTATAAGATTGATTTTGTATTCCTTATAGGAGTTATAAGATTGATTTTGTATTCTTTATAGGAGTTATAAGATTGATTTTGTATTCCTTATAGGAGTTATAAGATTGATTTTGTATTCCTTATAGGAGTTATAAGATTGATTTTGTATTCCTTACAGGAGTTATAAGATTGATTTTGTATTCCTTATAGGAGTTATAAGATTGATTTTGTATTCCTTATAGGAGTTATAAGATTGATTTTGTATTCCTTATAGGAGTTATAAGATTGGTCCATGTTCCTTTTCTTCACTTTTTTAACATAATTAATCTTATTAACAAAAATAATTCACACCCTAGAATACTAGTTGATAAGCAAGCCAAAGACTACAAGCAATATAGATATGTTTGCAGACGTGGTATGTTTTCTTAAACATCTCATTTTCTTTACCCGTCTTATATAAAACTCCCTCGTTGTTTCTGAGGAGTGGTCAAGTCAATCAAAAAAAATTAAGTTTTGTATTGTTTGTGTGCTTGATCATCTTAGTGATGTATATTTACCTACCTATCTATTTAAAACAGATTCAGGAATTATATTCAGGGAACAGCGGTTCCAACAGTCTCGATTGAAGTCAGCATTTCGCAAATTCTATGGTCGTTATAACAATCTAGTTCGTCAATACAACCTAGCATTGGGTCAAATGCTGTCTGACGTGTTTCATACCGATTGCTAAGCCGTTATTGGCGCACTGATTTTGACTGCGCATAACTCCGTTTACCTGATCAGGATATAGGGCTCACGGCGGGTGTGACGGGTCGACAGTGCTCCAAGGCACATCTGGTGTATCCAGGGGTCCGTGTTTGCCCAACTATCTATTTTGTATTGCTTATAGGAGTTATGAGATTGATCACTGTTCGTTATCTTCACATTGCATATATACATGTATATAGTATAAAGCACATATATATTAAGATTCCCATACTAACCTGGATGGAACTTGTGACCTGTGAAAAGTCCGAGTCGTATAAGATTAACGTTTAGCCAGCGCGTAACAATCGCGGAAGACTCGTTTTTAATGATGATGGGATTCTTCCCAGTCTCTATTACGTGTTAACACGCTTGTTTCTGTCAAAACATGGCTGAATTCAAATTCAAGTTGAAAGGGAACTTGGTAAACGATACCATCGTCGAAGAATTCAAGAACAAATGTGATGGAATAATCACCACAAAATTAATTGTTTCAAGTTTTTGAATATTGAATTTTATGTTTAGTAATCGGATTTCCTATATCTAGTCTTGTAATGAGGCAATATGTGCATTACGGCAATTGATATGAAAGTATTCAGTGCTCATGTATTTCATTATCAAATGATTTTGTTTATACGGTGGACTACCATCGAACAACTAATGAAAGTTACTTATATAGAATTGTATATCCTAAACATAAGTGTAAATGTGTGATACTCCATATAACCAGTGATCTCTAAGTACGGGCAAAATATCCTGGAGGGGACTTAGTATAAGCAGACAAAACCAATTACGCGCACGTGTCTTCGACTTGGATGTAACTTTAACTTTGGTTTCTTTAATATCGGGCTAAAATAAAACTCAACATCGATATTTTTGGTCACTCGGTTGAAACTTGTGTCTTTCCTCTTGTATCCTTTGAATTTTTAATGCCTGGCACTAATCGTATAGAAATAATAACTTCTATCACAAACGTCAGTAATAATTGCTAATTTATAGTAACATCGAGCCCGATCTAATAATGACCGATCAGATATGATTTCAAAAATGCTACATGCTCTGGGGTGGTTTTTAGGTTTTGTAATTGAATTAATTAGTCATATGGAAAAAAAAAAATACCCCGCGTCTCTCATCACTGTGTACGGATTTTGCATTTTACTTGTACTCCACTACAGGCAAAGATGACGTACCTGATATCGTTTTGTGAGCTCTAGACACGAGTTTTAATGATTGACATCATCCAACCATGTAATAAAACAGTTGTTATAATCACTTCTAACCCTTTACATAATTCATTTGACAATAAATGGTGAGAGTGAAGATTTAAAGAAAGTGATTGCGTACAATGTTAGGAATCATATTGAGGATGGTCAACAAATAACAAAATTGAACTGTACATTCTGGAGTATTTTGGTTACAATTCGTCGAAGATTTAATTTCGTTTATATATGCTGCCAAAATAAAGATATGTAATCGATAAGTATTTTGTTTTCAGAAATCAGATTAGGTTTTATGGCGTTTCTATTCTTATCCTTTGTTCCAAAAATGATTAAAATATTCATATGCTAAAAATGTGATATGGTATATACAAAGCATTTTCACTTTTAAAGGTCATTGCACTGGTTGCTTTAAAATCTGAACAAACATTGACTTTTTGAAACCACATTACAATCTGGTTATTTTGATATAAAATGATATGGCTATGTAATACATTTATGTATCGTACTCATAAATGATTGTATTTCAAAGGTGAAGATAACGAACAGTGATCAATCTCATAACTCCTAAAACCAATACAAACTAGAGAGTTTGGCAAACACCAGAGTTAGGATAAGGTGCCTAAGAGGAGTACGCATCCCCTTCCAACCGCTCAAACCCGCCGTGAACACGATATCTTGGACAGGTAAACGAAGTAATCCGTAGTCAAAATCGTTGTGCAAAGAATGGACTACCAATCTGTATGAAACAAGTCAGATAGCATTTGACCCATTGAAAAGTTGTATTGACGAACTAGATCGTTATAAAAACCATAGAATTTGCGAAATACTGACTTTAAACGAGACTGTTGGAACACCTACACCATCCACCTTTAGCTAGTAGCCTGCCTCCATTAAAACTGACTGTACACAAAACAAGCTCTTGCGTATCGAATAAGTTGAGAGATATAGACAAAATTTGAAGGTGATAGTGGAATATTGCTACATGAATATTGGAATTTGACGATGGAGAAGCTGAAATCATCTCGTTTGTCATAAAGTTGAGTTCTTAGTTTGCCGTTAATATCAACTTTCAATAAAATATCAAAGTATCAAGTAAAAGTGGACGACTCTGTTGTGTCTTTTATTTCAAGTTTACTGGGATATATCGAATCGACATATGAATGGAAATTATTATTGTTAATAGATAATACGTCGTCGATATATCAAAATGTCAACTTGAAGACCAAAACATATTTTTCTTTTCATGTAAAATTATTTGAATAAAGTCTGTCTCATAGGAATGTAAAACAAGTCAGTGAGGAAAGGAGCACAATTTATGCCCATGAGAATTGCAAAAGACTGTTGGAAAACCTGATCAACAAAAACCACGAAGACATTGTCAATGAGGAACTTCAGCATAGTTTATTTAAACTTCAGTGTACTTATGCGTGTAATCAAAGTGGCGTTTAACAAAATATTTTGTTGGATAACTGATCACTAGATGGGATGCAACTGTCTATGATGTCAAAAAGTTTAGTCTTTAATTTACCTTGAGGAATGATCGAGTAAAGTGTTGAACATTCATACTTTTTGAGGTTGTTAATCTCAGAAAATTTTTGTGATTTCAAGTTTATTAAAACCTCTTACATATAAATATATTTCATTAACACCATTACTTATACTAAACACTTATGAGACTTAAAAGAAGGATTTGTAGATGAACTAAAGACGGTTTTTATTTTTACTCGTAGATTTCTCTAAAGATAGTGGAAACTACTCAAAATTGTACATCATGAGAACAGACAAATACACTCACAAACTTTTTTTTTCATTTGCAGGTGAAAAACTACATAATGTGTATGTAAACATCACAAAACATAGAGCGGAATACCCTTGTGGTTTTCCCTTCGATCAGCTGCCACTGGTGACCTCATTCTGTTTGTATATGAGAAAGACGCCATTGATGTTGACGTCGCAACCAATATCCAATCTGAAAATGAAACTGTCGATACTTTTTAGGTCTGAGAAGTGGAGGTCTACAATGAACTGCAATGACTTAATTGGGAAAAAACATGCTAACTGTTCCACACAAATAAAAAGAATGTTTATATACTATTGATCTGAGACAATGAATTACGTAATTGCAGAAAAAGTCCAGATGTAACGAGCAAGCCTATAGCAAAACGAAACGTCATTACACACCATTTTCCATTAATCCTTTTACATAAAGCCAAATAGAATATGCCTTCAATTAGAATAGAAAACAGAGATAAATAAGTACCGTGAATTTAAACGTATGGAAAAGTGAAAATGATGAACAGTGAACAATCTCATTAATTTTAATCGAAAATAAAGCCGTTGTATTCATCAAAACATAAATAATGTTGAAACTCATATCTTTCTTTCCTTGAGATATATATGAAAGATAATTAGATTGAAATGTTTTTACAGAGTCATTAAGGTTTGGAATGATTTGTTGTCAAATCCTTAAAGACATTGTGAAAAAAGCAAGAGTATTTTCCTTTTATCTCATATATGAAAACAAATCATTATTAGCAATATTACTAGCATTATCAAACATCGTTTAGTGTAAATTGATCACAGTGAGGATGTGGCGCATCACCGTGAAATAGATTAAACTCATTACTCAATGTTGACTGTGTTGTCCTGCCAAAAATAGTACAAAATGTCAAACGAAATGCTGTCTGTAGCACCGATATTTTTGAAAAACATCTGACAACTTTTTTTTTGCTTACATGCTATCTATGTTGAATTCATTTGAACGTGAAATGATTCATATTAGATATTTAACACTTACTGACGCGGCAAAGTAAATGTGAATAGAGTGATAAGTAAGTTAACACACGACAAAGTGTGAGTCTGGTTGCTCCCTTCTATAAAAGTTATTTTGAAATAAAAATATACGCTATAAAACCAAGCACTGTGATGGTGACCCGCATTATATAAGGTTGTACAAGGACACTTCAAAAATTTGTTAGTAGGTCGGCAAAAATTCTGGTTGTTATGTAGGTATACAGTATTTAGACGGCATCAAGAGCATTTTACATTCCAGAGATACCCCCATTATAGCATAGCATGATCATACATGCATTAGTCACGTCACCCAATATTTCTATATCTCAAAGTTCCTGTATCAATATCGTCGGTAGAAGTGAAAGGTGTCAATACATTAAAATATAAAGGAGTAAGATAAGTAAAGCGTGCACAAATGTAATTAAAATATGACGGACGATGAAAAAATTACTAGTACCGTTAATCTTTGACATCTTCCGAACAGCGTTAAATTTAAGTGGATTTTTACAAATAAAGATTGTGTATAACAGCGGATATGTATCTGTCCTCTGCATTATTTACATAAATACATGTTTCTTTTCACGGTTTCCTATATAAATATAAGAGAATGATTCTCATATTCTGTGTGTCCCAAGTCGATATTCGTAGATGTCAAAATATATCTGCTCTCTAGGGACGATTCAATGTTCCAAATTGATATCTAACTCAAAATACCGCATGTAATATGACAAATATTAGAAATATATAATAGTAACAATAAATAAAAAATAATTATTTCATAAGAACATCCCCACATATACTAATAAACATGTGATAACTGTGGTAGATAGAAATAAGAAAATATGATATTCATTGTTTCGAATTTAAACCTAGATGTCCCTTTTCACCTTGTGAGGTTATTCTGTGAAGCCTCATCATGTTTTTTTTGGGAAGTTTCAACTAATCTGCTGACAAAATACTTTTACAACAGCAGTATAATAATTACCACTTTCCTTATCATAATCTTACAGTAAAAACATGCTGATATGATAGATATTTCCATTATTTTCTAAACAAAGTTCTTGTTATTAATATGCATAAATTATCACATAAGTGGATAAAAGTTCAGATAGAAATTTTCGTTTCCTCTTACGTTTTATTCAGTATTGATCACAAAATGAAAAAGTGAATAGATTACGGACATTGGTCAATTTCCCAATTCCTATAAAGAATGCAAAATTAATATTAGAACAAACATATACCTCTGGACACATAAGGCGTTGGATTAGGTGCCTAAGAGGAATAAAAACTTCCTGCTAAACGGCTACATCCACACTCCAAATCACAACCTCTCGTCACGAAGAGAACGCTTTATCCACAGAGCTAACGTGGCCAGACCAATATCAAATAAATCCTAGCAATCGCCTACATCATAACTGGCAACATGAAAGATACAGCTATGTAGTATTGGGGGGAAACCCTAACCTTTAATGGATGGTGACGATATATATGTACATATAAAGAGATAGAACAGTAATTTGAATTGTCAATGATTAAAATTAAAACGTGTCAGTCGAATTTTGTTTTATTATGACATTATTATGGTAACCTTCGTTTAGTATTTTGGTGTTTGTAGATCAAAACGGAAGTTAGGCAATGGACACTTTATCTTCTACTAAGAGATATTTAATTACTTTTTTTGTTTGTTTGACTACACCAGACGTAAAGGAATAGTTTACCTTCAAAGCAATTGAATGTAAATTATTAAACAGTATCTAAATTCAAATGATATTGAATATAAATGTTTAAACGGTCCCTATGTTTTTATGAAAGTTCAGGTTTTATTCTCCGTGTCCATTAGATGTTTTATAATGAATAGTTGTATCATAATAACAAGTAACACTACCAGAGCTGCAGATCAGTTGAAGTAGTTCTATTAGATAACAGATAGAAATGTGTAAGTTAGCTCTTTCTCTAATTCTTATCTACCTTATAACTACTATTCCAGTAGTGTACCAACAGTGTCGTCGTCATCTGGAATTTCGTTTCAAATTCTTTGGAAGATTGTCAAACAAAGGCTATAAAACGATCTTTTCGGCAGAAGGGTCAACCTATGGGGATGTATTGAAGAAATGTTCTACGTTCTGTAATGGGGATCAGCGGTGTATTGGTCTAGAACTCTGTCAAATCAGGGACGATATTTTTCGGTGTCGTGTTTGTTGTGGATGGAAGATAATTGGAAGTAATCATGTGGATGAACAAGCTGGTTGCAAGTATCTAGAAATGGTAATTATATTCAATGTTCACGAGTTAATTGACGTAAAACAAAATATGCAATAATACTTAAGTACATGAATGAGAAAATACTTAAGTGATCGGAATGTCTGCGGAAAATACGAAATTAAATGCAAAACAAAGTTAAACTTCGTATGCCGGTATATGACATTATTGTATTATGGTTTTCAGAAATTCAATGAAAAAAAAATTCCCATGTTTTAGCTTTATCTTTGAAATGAATCGAACATCGTTACGTATCAAAACGCTTGTATACCAAATCATTGTCAGAAATTGATAAAATTTGTTTTACAGGACCAAGAACACAGGGAGAACCGTAAGTAGAGATCGATGAAACATGTTCATATTGAAAAATTACTGAGTAGTACGAAAATCCATAGGTTTGTACTAGGGCTATCTGTAGGGGATGGTATTTACAATATTATGGACGGATGGGAAAACGTGAAACACTTAATCAAAGAGCACTAGAAAACAATAGTTTATCAATAGGATTATACATCAGTGTCAATGTACGACGACACAATCTCTATTGAATAGTAGACTAGTCTCTCTCTCTCTCTCTCTCTCTCTCTCTCTCTCTCTCTCTCTCTCTCTCTCTCTCTATTTCTCTCTCCATATAGACATAACACACGTAGGGATCGCCCTATCCATTTAATGACACTGAATAGTATAATCTGCTTTCATAGCATTATCATCATACAAAGTAGTATGTTAATCTTAAAGTATACATACACGATGTGACCGTTAGACCTAGCAAAGCATGACAGGTGAATATAACGAACAGTGATCAATCGCAAAACTCCTATAAACATTACAGAATAGGATGAAATGTCAATGACGTACCCCGAGTGATAATCATAGTTCAGTCCAGAGTGATTAATTAGAAAGCGACATATTAAATCACTTCTTAAATGGACAGCAACATCCAAATAATGACTATACAACGGAATACATAAGACGAACTACATGACTCGTCTACTCATTCAACACAGGACATATGATTAGTAAACATGTAAACGTATACAATATTGTATATTTTCATTTAAAGGAACTCGTGAACTCGTTCATCTAATTAGTTACATCACTGTTTTTCTAATGATTGATAATGTAATAAAACTGTTATAATAAGAATTATTTCATTTCTTTTGAACAAATTGAGTTAGCGTCTTGTATTTTGACAATGAAATCTAAAACACGAATAACTGTTTAGGCAACCGATGGAGGAAAATGGCGGCGTCCAAATGGCTCACAAAAGTTTCAGTGAACTTCTTTGGAAATCATCTCTTCTCTTTTGGCAATTTTAACTTTTTATCTTAGGGAGATTTTTTTCCCGCGTTTCGAAGTATAGCGGAAAAATATTGTATATACGGATTTTTAGTCATGTGATGTGTGTTATTCGTGGGCTGATAATTTTCAGCCAATGAAAATACTTGCGATGTGTTCGATTGTGTGTATCAGGTGCTCATTCTCTAGCCGCCTTTCGAGCTGTGAACTCAAGTTTTCTTATTTTCATTATAATGAAAATGTCATGAAATAAGATTTGGAGTAATATAGGATGCCCAGTTTTCAGAGTTTTTTGGTCCCAAAATTCAAGGGGTTCCATCTCTGTTTTCCCCCTAGGCTTCATATATTACATCATTTTCCCCCATAGAATATTCGAGAATAACTGTGAAGATGAATTTTGCACAATGTGTAGACACTGTTATGTTTGAATATGAATTATAAGTGAATATCATATATTAATAAATAGTCGGCGTCTAATAACTACGGCGGACTGTTGGCAAAATATATAATTTAGTTTTCGTCATCAGATATGGAAATATAGTGGATACCGCCATTTACTTTCACTTTTGTTAACGCCAATAACTCCCGTTATACATTCTACGAACGAGAAATATTTTCTCTTGGGAGGCTGAAAAATAAAGTTCTGAATTTAGGTACTTGTAAGTACTATATATATTAAATATTTTTTTCTTAAACCTTGATAAACCAAAATATGAAGAAGAAGAAGAAGAAGAAGAAGTAAAAACGCTGCGGAATTTTTTAACGTGCTGAACAAGATACATGTACGATGATTGTGTCGTTATTTCTCTATTACGCAATTACCTCATTTGGACCCAAAGTCTCATGACGCGTCACAATTTTTAACACACATGGAGGCAGCAACTACGACACTGTACATCATGAAGCGCACTATTTATTACACTTATTCCTATGTGGCATATTTTTAGATGTAATTGGAATCAAAAATCGAAATAAATACTCATAGTATTCGATCCACCATTGCCTAAATTAGTTCGATTACCTCATATTGAACAAGTGACAAACACCGAAAAAGGCACGATGAATGATCATGTTTACAAATAAAAACGCAATTGGATTTATTGTTTCACATTACGTTGATATCGATGTTTTGTTCCACAAATGGCTGGAATAGTAAAGATGGACATTTTACAACACAGATATTGGTAATCGTTTTGGAAATATTGATATCATACCATAGATTTGACTAAATGCATACTATTTAACAGTTGCAGCTATCGCATCGTTAAGTACAGTCTTTGTACACACTGGGGTTCCTTTATATGCATCAAACGCAGTAGATGGAAAAACGAAATGCATAAACCTTACACAAATTGCACACTCCAGGGGAGAACAAAATCCATGGTTACGAATTGGTCTGAAACGGGATACCAATGTGAGGAAAGTTTTATTATACAACAGACAGGACTTGGTTGGTAAGATATAACAGATATAGAAACAATTGCTTTCTCTATCTCCATCCTTTCTCTGCCTTTTACGACATACTACTTTTAGGATTATCATAATTTGACATATTATATCATAACAATCTAGTTTGCCAATACAACGTATATCAATTGTTTGCTTTCAAAACAATGACACCATACGTTGATAAAGATAACTGTATTATCTTTAATGACAAATCAGTTGAAAGAGATTTAATGAACATTTTGTAGGCGCAGGTATCATAGAGGATGGTAAAACACTTTGACTTAAACTCACATGCCAAAAGTATGTCACCTCCCCCCAAAGATGGCCGCTTATATTTTTGTTTACGTGTAAAACTTATACGGTACCAATTTTGATGCACCAGATGCGCATTTCGACAAATAGTATCACTTCAATGATGCTCAAACCGAAATTATTGGGAATCAAAATAACAATTAACTTGTAGGAGCTAAAAGGAAAACTAGAATGCCAAACCAACTAGAGCCAAATTCGTCCAAGGATAAGAGCTATGCATGAGGGAGATATTCCTTAATTTTCAAATGAATTTCTAAATTTTGATCGCAGCAATTGAATATACATCCGTAATTTCAAGCTAGTAACGCAGCACTAAGCTACTGGGCTGTAGGGACCCTCGGGGAATAATAGTCCACCAGCAGAGGCCTCGACCCAGGGGTCATAATGTAAAACTTATACGGTACCAATTTTGATGCACCAGATGCGCATTTCGACAAATAATATCTCTTCAGTGATGCTCAAACCGAAAGTTTGGGAAATCGAAATAACAATAAACTTGTAGGAGCTTTAAACTTGAATGAAAAAAAAACGCTAAATATATTGCTTCCTAGAATCCTAGTTGTGCCTCAATATTTTGTAATAAAGCCTTTCTATGCAATTACTTTCTGACTTCGTTTTGGTAGACTGAAATAGAGGAATATGATAAAAATGTCTGACAGATTCCAGGCACAGAATATTTTTCATTTTAAGTGATCGGTGGTACGGATATAAACAATTCTATGTTTTTATGCTTTTCCAAAACAGGCAAGATATTTTAACTTGGATTTAAGTCGGAAGATTGTGGGAACAAAACTTATGGGATTGTGTTTCGTTGTTTCAAATCCTCCGTCAATCGGGAACGTTGATCGGGACATTTGGGTAAATTTCCAAAATAGTTCACGATTGCAGACCACAAATACTCATTCAGTACACTAATATACCTTTGAAAATTAATATTACATTCAACAAATGCCATCATTCGAGTTCCCTGGTATGTAAATGTCCCCCAAACACACCATTTCAAACTGCATGAGAATCCCTTTCTAAGTTTAATAGTCCATACATTTTCCCGATATTTTCCTTCAAACACCTTTGCCGCTTTCCTTCCACGTTCAGTTAAATAACACTTTTCTTCTCATCAATGATAAATTCTCAGCACTTTCGTAATAAGTTGAGATCTGAAATGGGAACAACATGTGAAATGGATAACTGAAAAGGCCTCAAAGCGTTTATTATCCCTACGCAAATTAAAATACTCTGGATTAAGAGAGAGTTATCGTCTTCGAGTTTATAAGTCCCATATAAGACCGATTTGTGAATATTCATACCAGGTGTGGTCCACATGCGTCATATCTACTCTATCAGATCAAATCGAATCCATCCAAAAGCGTGCTCTCAAGATCATACGACCATTATACTCCTACCAAAAAGCTTTGGAATATACCCGACTTGAAAACCTATCTGATAGACGCAAAAATATATGTTTAAAACTTTTCAAGGATATGGAAGACCCATCCCATCGACTTCACTGCCTCCTTCCTAACATTTGCGAAAACCTATATAATCTAAGAAACTCCTCAAAATATTATTTACCAAAATTTAAAACAAACCGTTACAAGAACAGCTTCACACCCTGGTGTATACTAAACCAAACGCATACATAAGCATACATTGTATTCTGAAAGCTAGTCAGCAAACCTTTAATCCTTATTTCAGACTCATTAATTTGGTTGTTTTGTTTTAAGGTTAATCGATCCTCGTGTGATGTCATAGCTTTTTGCAAAAATCTTTATCAAATTAAACTTTACGCATGAAAGAAATATATCTTCAGAGGAATTTTATATACTACATGAAATAAAAACTTTGGTGAACTATTGATATTGAAAAAGTGTATATTTTCTATAGATAATCAATTCTTTATAATTAAAAAAAATGTTGTCAAGGGCAATAACTCCTATGCTGGAATTTCTTCTACTGCATGTCTATTGTGCATGATTTCCCTTATATCCACAATTAATTTATACATATTTATGAATTAACAGTTTTCTTAAACTGTTGACATTTAACATTTGTCATTTCAACAAGATTTTATCTATTTCAATTATTCTGAACAACGGAAATGTGTGATTTTCTGATGTTAACATATACTTCCGTTCTTTTATGTCTGACATCTTTAAAAATGTGGCAACATACACATTTTCTATGGTTATTGTTTAAATTTAACTATATTGAATGGAAATTAATACAGTTTTTGCACTTTTATCCATAGTTATTGATAAGTCACATGAGGATCGATCGACCTTAACTTATGTACGTCCATTTATTAATATTTTTCTCCAAATATTTTATTGTATGTAAATGCTTTTTAAATTATTCTTTGTCTTTAATTTCATGCCTATTCTTATCACGTTTATATTTTGCTAATATTCTTATGTGTTTATCTTAGTTATTGTACTTTCAACTTTGAAAGTTGCCAATGAATAAATATCTATCTTTCTCTTATGCTTGTTGTTTACATTGGCAATGTAGAATTAGCAGAAGGGAAGGGAACTTTCGGTTTACATACGATAAAAATTGTATACGGTGACTTGTCTTTGACTAAAGTAAGTACATTCGTAAGTTTGAAATAAGATTTTATTGATAATAAATATCGATTTACTTTTTTACGGTGGTCAACTTGGGAGATATTTACAAACTTTTGGCACGTGAGTTTACATTGCATAAGCATCTTACATTGGACAAGTGTTTGTCAATTACCCAGTTGATGCAAACTTCTAAATCTTCTTAATATTTCATTTCGTTTCCTTTCTTATAATTTGCATAGTGTTCGACGTTAAACACCCCCCAACAAAACAAAAACCTTTAGTTATTAATCTTAATTATAATGTTTTATTTTGGTAATCTTACATATATAAGATCATGTGCCATAATGCCATTTACTTTCATTTAATTTGTTTTATTGTATTATTCTTTTTCATGTCCTGGTAAACCGCCTTAGAGTAGTTTGTTTTATGTAAGGCGCTATATAAATTTTATTAGAACTATCATTGTTATTATCACATTCGATTGCCTAAAGAGACGTGTATCACCATCGGAATCCGGAACATAATATAAAGTCACGGATTATTTGGTAATTCTCGTTTAGTAATGGGCAAGAATCGATTGCATCTGAAACACCCGGGATTTTTCGTATACAGCCATGCCGGTCACGTAATATCAACAGGGGTACTTCCATTTAATCTTGTTTACACTGGTAGTAAAATTGTTTTCGACAAATACATAGATTTTGCGATACAAACGGTCGCAAATCAGATAAAGGATAGAAAGGGATGTATATCTACTTTGGATGATGTCAAACTTCATCTTTTTCCAAACCTTCAGTTCACGCAGAGGAAAGGATGGTGTCATTTATAAGAACACCACGAGCAGCAGAACAGTGCAGAGCGTCAGAGTGATTACTACATTCCATGAAAGCTGAACACAAAGAAAAACACACTTGTTCTGGCGAGTTTGCTTGCCAACCAAGATATTTGTGCTGACTCTTAAAACATAGATTGAGTAACATCCTGTCAATCTTAAAAATAGGCATATTTAATGGATACCCTCATCCACATATGCGCAGTGCATATATTTTACAATGGTGTTCATGTGAGATCAAGCTGATAATAAAGCATCACATATTAGGGAATTTCTCACATATAGAGAAATCCTTATGAATTTTACAAAACTAAAACCAATGATAAATCAATGATACCGATCAAGATTTTAATCGAAAAGTTAGTTGTGGTTGCAATCAAAACATGTTTAGGTTTAGGTCAAATTTGAGGTTTGGTCAACTGCTTAGGCAAGGCCAAAATTTGGATCAGAGCCAAATCTGAGGGCAAGGTAGGGGTCAAGACATGGGATGAGACCAGGGTTTATAGTATGTCCGAGAAAATAAATGCGCTGTTTCGTGTATGTTGCAGGAAATTGTCTGTGTATCAGCATGGCGGCTTTATGTGTAATACTCTTTGAGCGCAGACGATTAGTTTTTTGTTGAATATAGATATCCGTCAGTCATTTATAATTTTTATGAGAAATATTTATTAATCTTTATGAAGATTAAGTTTTAGATTTCATTCTTCTGTTAACAAAACACAAAGCGTAAAACCAATAAGGGGAAATTCTACAAGAGCCACGATATGTAGAAAACGGGAATTCAATATGAACTTAATGAATATTTATTTCTAAAGTTTCTTCTATAGTAGTATTCTGATATGTCAATGATGCCATCAGTTTAGAATATGCGAAATGGGTGTTATTCATCATGTTTTATTAACGTAGAATACTTCAATTTTATCAACAGGTGATCGACTCCATAATGTAAGGGTAACGGTCACAGGACATGGGAGGGATTATTCTTGTGGATTTTTCCCGGGACCAGCTGCAACTGGTGATCTCGTCCTGTTCATGTGTGAGAACGGTGTTACTGGTGTTAACGTCACAATTCAGATCCTATCTGAAAATCAGTCCTTGGATTACCTTACTCTCTGTGAAGTAGAGGTTTTTGATTAACTTTGACTGACGCTTCCCTACCACTGGAGATACACGATTAGCTGAATACATGTATATATATATTGTATGGTTATGTTTGTTTTACGTTCCGTTGACAATGTTTCACTCATATTGAGACGTCTATTGTATGGTGGTCTGTAATCATTGTCAATTCCATGACAATATCCTGTGTATTACTTTCTTTAATCATATATACTGTAAGGATATTCATAATCATGTTGATATATCAATACCTCCTCCCCTCGTACAAAATGTCTAATCTGTCTTTTTAAACATTGATAAGCGTCTTGGTATAATTCGTAATAAATTACCATAAACGCCAATGCGTACTCTGTTACCCAACAACCTTGAACTTAAATAGAAATGTACAGTGGAACCTCGGTAATCCGAACGCCATTAATCCGGACGCTTCGCCTTCCGGACGAATTTTCTAGGGAACAGAATTCTTATAGGTTATTTTGCATCATTAATCCGGAAATTCATGTTTCGGATCCGGACGGTCATTTTTTAGTACAAAACATTAAAATGCATTGAAAATTGTACCGTTAATCCGGACAGTAATTTTTTTAGGGAAGGTCTGTGTCGGACAATTTTAGCAAGGCGTAAATTGTAAAGAAACAAACCAAACTGTCTAATTGAAGCGATTACCATTTAATTAGGTGGTGTGTGATGATATGTCAGTTAGATAGCTAGCAAGTGCCGATCGAGACATGGTATTGCCAATTTTTGCACATAAGATCTGTATTGCTTGGAGCGTTGAATTTTGTAAATAAATCTGTAGTTTATAATTTTGATCAAATAGCCTAATCGTATTAATAAATTAAACATCATGCCATAATGACATGTTTTATCGAACTGCTAAACATATCAGTTGTACTGATTCGTAAATTGATAGCGGCTTATTCAAATTCAAAGAGTGTAGATCGTACCTCTAGATTCTGGATTTTATACTGTAGATTGACATGAAATATGCATGTTTGTTCATGCACATGTATATGTAGTAAGTTTTTAATGTTTAGAATGTAACGCATATAGAATGTACCAGTCTATGATTGACTTTTGTTACGATGTTGTAGAACTTTATTACTTTCGAATTTTTAAACTTTCAGTAGAAGTGAGAAAATTACCATTTTCAGGAAAATGACAATAATAGGTCTGCGTGGCTAGATTAAAGCAGTGGTAGGCTTTAATATCACTATTTTGTTATCCCGATTTTGGCTTGGATAATTATAGAATAAGAAATATAAACTCTGGCAGATGGAATTTTGGTTAAAAAATGTTGTCAACTGATATGATAAACCTGAAATTCTTAAATCAACTTTGTACGATGAAGATTGTTTTAATAGACCGCCGAACTCGTGAATCGTGACTGATGGGAATAACCAGCTTCTTTACGAAGTTAAATTGCGATGAAAAGTTTGAATTGTAAAAGATATGTTAGTTACTACACTGTAATGATTTATTTATTTATAGTTACATATATAATAGTGCTTCATTACTTGTTTTATTGCATACGATACAATTTTGTATAACAATTTGTAGTGCTAATATAAATGTACACTGTAAGCACAGGGAAATACACTGCACATGTATATTTCAATTTTATTACTTTGAAATGCATGTAAATGTTAACATTATCATAATTTATTTACTAATGTAAATGGTCAAATCCAATGATAGAATGTGGTTAATTCACTACGCATCAATAAAGTAAGCATATTGGTTACTTATGTAAAGATAGAAAATATGCGATTCAGTTATCCGGAGGTTTCATTTATTCGGACGATTTTGCTGGGAACCAAAGTGTCCGGATTAACGAGACTTCACTGTATATCCATCCTATATTCATTAATCTTAGCGGAAGATTGCCCTTCTCCAATACAGCAATCGACAATATATTTAAAATCCCCACACATTGTAAAACTTTTATATAACATAGACGTAGTTGTATCGTTCTTTTCAAGCTGATTTTAACTACGTTATTTTCACCTTTTCATGAACATGTGAACAATTACTTAAAATTTGATGACATCACCACTGCTTTTGAATTGTGTGGACATATCGTGCTTGGAATTATAATGAATGTAAACAAATACCGTTGTTACCTCCTGCACCTAAAGAGTCATAACGGGAGGTAATTTGACCGTAAAACTGGCAACATGTCGTGGATATCAATCTTGTGTTTAAATAGGTGACTCGCGTATGGGTTTTTTTCCGATAATTCTAGAATAAATGCCATTGTAAGCAAAATGTGTTGGTAAACTTTGATATGGTTATAGATTTGTTCTAAAGTCCACTGGATTTACTGCTTTTTAAAAGCAAAATTATCCCTGGAAAAGCAATATGATGGGTGAGGGGAATAATAAAGGAGTTCTTTTGAACAGAAATTAGTTTAACATATTTCCGAAGAAATAGTTTTTTCATAGCTGAAAAATGCATAGGCTATAAAACACACATATTGTATTTGTATTGCATTTGTATTATATTTGTCAGTAATGTATGCACATAAATTATCAATACCATTATGAAATATCATTCACGCACTCTGTGAGTGCTACGTTGTCTGTGCTAGATGTAGGTTTATAGTATTAGTGTAATGTTTAATATAATTCACTGTATACATGTAACTAATTTTTGTTGATATAATATAATTTAGACAGTCTTTTACTGATTTTTGTTGATATAATATAATTTAGACAGTCTTTTACTGATTTTTGTTGATATAATATAATTTAGACAGTCTTTTTAACAGCACAATTGTGTGCAGCATAGAGAAACAAATGACTTACTGACTATTGATTTTCTGTATTATCAGCATAGATGTAAATTATTTTTATTGGTTTTATTTACAATACTTTACATATAATATATATACTGCTTTTTGATGTGATATTGTGTCAGTGTTTATTTTAATATGTGGTAAATAAAAATAATAATTGGAAGTTCAAAACAAGATGGACAACATACTTTAGTGGGGCTATGTAGAGATTGTATTTCATATTAATTGAATATTTGAATGTCAGAACATGTTGTGTGATGATATCAGATATCGTGACACACACAGGAGTCGTGTAATCATACCAGACGGTGCACGTCCTCCGAGGAAGAATGTTGTGTTTGGTGCTGTGCGTTCTATTCCTATTTTATCCATTACAAACGGATTCGACAGAAATTAAACCCCATGCCTTTGTGAAAAGTAAGAATGTAAATCTTATACGGTACCAATTTTGATGCACCAGATGCGCATTTCGACAAATAATGCTCAACCGAAATTTTTGAAATCCGAAATAACTATAAACCTGTAAGAGATATTTTAGGGAAAAACAGAGTGCCAAAAATTGGAGTGAAACTCGCCTAAGCATGATGGAGATAATCCTTAATTTTGAAATGAATTATCACAACAATTAAATATACATCCGTATTTTCAAGCTAGTAACACTGAGTAATACTTAGTTACTAATAATCCTATTTATAGCAAACCATTCTAGATAATATTCAATTATCAGAATGCGTATCTATAACAAAATAAAATTATTTATAGCATTCAGCTTAATGGGATGATTAATTTTAAAGTCATTTAAATCATAAATCTTATAATAGATCGATCTATAATTCATTTGTCTAGAGTTATCATTTTATTCCCATATATCTGTACAATTACATAGGAAAATTTCTAAATTCTAAATTCTTCAATATTAAGTAGCAATGTAGAAGGAATAAATTTAAAATATCGTATTAAGTAGTATTTTCCTAAAACATTTTTCATTACACATCTTTTCTGTCACACGTTTTCTCTCCCAACAGGTGAGGTTGGTTCTTTTCTGAAGCATGCACCGTGGAAGCACACCGACATGTCCGCTTCTCTCAGTGGTCCAATGATTTTGACTCTCCAGTCCAAATATAAGTTGGGTTTTCAGAAAGAAGTGTAAGTATATGTAAACGGCGTTACGAAGAAATAGACTTGCTGTTGAAGGAGTGGTATCATTTTTATTATACGTGCATATTATAACATTCTTTTTTAACATCAGCATGTAGTCAATGAATAGAAAAACAAGAAAGATGAATGAAACAATCAACTATCGCAGAACACTTCTGTGAAAATATATTCAGTATATTGTCATGATCAATGCATACGTAGTCTTATACAAACATGTAGATAGTGCTTGATTTTCATTTTTTCTGGAATTAGACCTCTAAACATTCGACACAAATTAAGCACAAACCTTGATTCATTTCAAATGGAGGAATTATTTCTTCCGAATATAGTGTTAACTTTGTATTTCTTTTGTACTTAATACATGAACATACAAAACCGTCCTAACAATCTACATTCTGTTGATCCCCATAATAGCAAAGTTTTAAAAGATTTCAAAGAATTTGTCAATCATTGTTAAGCGAATAATTGTAAATATCAATACATTTAACAACCATCTGTGATTTTGCATCCACTATGAAAATTGCTTATTTCAACACTTTAACATTTTGTCCTGTCATTATGTTTAGTTCTTTTCTTGCATAAAATTCAAGGATACTCTTTTCCGTTATCAGATATCTCTGAGAAACATACTGAAAAATCAATGCAAGATTGTTCTTTACGTATTAGATTGCTCACTGCATTCTAGCTCCAGACTGCATCACGGAACTTATCCAACGCTACGTCCCAACATGTTATTCACGCTCAAAGATGTCGATCATGTCAACAGCTACATCCACGCGGACAAAACAATAATGATATATTGTTACTTTTCACCTCTTAATGATACACTATTTTGATTCTAGTTCATTATGTTCATAATTCTGATGTTATGGTTGCTTCATATATCTTACATATACCTAGAACATACCCGGTGGCGAGTATTTTTTAAAATCTGGTGATGTAAAAGTAATTTCATTGTGTTTTTGTGAAAGAAATTGGCTTTAAATTGTCATTAGCATTGTCTATTGTAAAATGAAATACAAGAGAATGATATACATGAATTTCTATTCTTTACCAAAAGTTCCTGAAAAGTACAAAGACTGCTCAGAAATTTTGAAAATGAAGCCACACAGGAAAAACAGAGATGGTGTCTATACCATCTACCCCACTGAAGGAAGTAAGATAAAGGTGTTTTGTGACATGACAACAGACGGAGGCGGGTGGACGGTAAGTCAATTAAATATATATTTGAATGATTACATTAATTCTTCAAAACTACACACCTAATTATATATTGAATATAAATCACAAGCTCAGGCAGGTGACGGACATGTTATCCGGTATGTCTGGGTATATAAAAACTAAACATTGTAATACAAATGTTACCACCTGCGCAAATCTAAAGAATGAGTCCACTCACTGCACAGAAATGGCCCGTGGTACTTTGCTTAAGAAAAAATCAATAATACTCTGTATGTTTTTGTCTCATCTTTGATTTCAAACTTTCTTAATTTCAATTTTTGCTTTTAACCCCACGCATCAAAATTAAATATTCGTTTAATTAATACAACAAGGATATGCTGCATACATAAATTTTTCATTGATTTCATGTCACATCCCTTTTTAAAAGCATGTACAAAACAGGAGCATATTTCTGTTCACATGTCTTTTTTTTCTTATGATGAGAGTGTAAAAAAAATCAAGTGTACTTTTTTGTTTTGTTAGTATACTCCGTTTACGATATTCAATCTGTCTCTAGTCTTATGAATAACGAAACAATGGTAACGGAAATAAATTATATTCATACCCACTGAGATCTATACCTATTCGATAAATAGAGCTATGTCTGCAAGTTATTCATCCTAATCCAGTAACGGTGATACTAAGTCTACATTTCCAATTCAATCAGAATCAAATACACATGTATAATAACTCTTTCATTGATCACTGTATAGTTTTCGGAACAATCCGATTTTGCAAAATAATAATAACCATACAACAAAATAAATTTAGCTACATGATATGGGGCTCACGTTGGGTGTGGCTGGTCGACAGGAAGTGTCATTTCCTCCAAAGCACCTGGTCCCATATCTGGTATATTCAGGGATCCGTGTTTGCCCAACTCCCTATTTTGGATTTCTTATAGCAGTTAAGAGGTTTATCACCGTTCGTTATCTTCACCTTTCATTTTGCTAAAATCAATTAATTTTTGAAAAGTGAAGAATCTAGCATATCTTACTGATGTAACTTACAGAGATCCTTTTCTCATAGGTTATAGCTTGGTGGTTCATTTACAATGTGTGAATATGGTACAGTGAATTACTTGTAAATCAAACATCAAACCAAATTCTGAATATCAATGTGTATGTGACATTTCTTGATCTCATTGAATTCAATTGATTTTGCCTCATGCTTTTTTTTTAAAAACTGTTCATTGTTTCTCAATTTTAGTTTTTTAATTCCATAAATAAGTATTGGTTTGGGTAATATAACGGGAACATTTTGTTTACATCAATTTATCAGGGACTTAACGTCAAGTCCCATTCATTTTACAAGCCTGTGTAATATATGATCGCATTAATGTTTGAAATTGTCACTGAAAAAGATGATGGTTACCACTTACATTCATAACAGAAATTGAAACAGATTTTGAATTATTTTCTATGGATAAAGTGTGTGAAACTCACCGGTACCTGTCTCATTTTCTATTGATAAAATGTGTAAACATCACGAGTACCTGTCTTATTTCAAATTAATTCGTCGACAAAAACCACGCCAAAAAAAATTCTATCCAGAAATACAATTCATTGAAAGAGTACGAAATACACCTGAGAGTGTCGCTTCAGTTTTTGCTGACTACTTCTCAACTCTGTACGAGCCTGGAATAAATTGAAATATATGACAATCAATTTTACAACAATGCCACTTCAGAGTACAATCGTATCAAAATACTAGAAATTCAAAATCCTATCGATCTTCCAAGGTGGATATATTACAGAAAATGAAGTGGTTGATTCTATAACACTAGCGAACTAAAAACCCCTGGGCCGATAAAACTCAATCATAACATTTGATTCATTGAACAAAGTATACTATCAAAATATCTGTGTATTCTTCAACAGTATAATAGAACTATGTATAATTTCCTCTGGATGGAAACAAAGTTTGAACGAAAGGTGAAGACAACGAACAGTGATCAATAAAAATAGTTCCTACAAGCAATACAAAATAGAGAGCTGGGCAAACATGGACCCCTGTACATACCTGACGTGGGATCAGA
Organism: Ostrea edulis; assembly: GCF_947568905.1. NCBI lineage: Eukaryota > Metazoa > Mollusca > Bivalvia > Ostreida > Ostreidae > Ostrea > Ostrea edulis. Next base: position 77,852,693 of record NC_079170.1, read on the forward strand.
TGCCCTTGCAAAATAGAAATTACTTGATGATCCCAGTAGAGAAGGTATATTTGCTAAAATCACCAGACATCGTATTATGGGGTCAGTATTTTTTATGAAAAACTTATACGGTACCAATTTTGCAGCACCAGATGCGCATTTCAACAAATAATGTATCTTCAGTTTATGCTCAACCGAAGTGTTTGAAATCCGAAATAACAATGAAGTTTTAGAGCTTTTATAGGGAAAAACAGGGTGCCAAAAAGTTGAGTCAAATTCGTCTAAGGATAAGAGCTATGCGTGAGGGAGATAATCCTTAATTTTGAAATAAATTTCTAAATTTTATAACAGCAATGTATGTGATATTAAATATCATCGTCCTGAATATGTATATTTGTAGTTCATCAGATTTGATCCAATGTCAGCAAAGATCCAAAATGTTCCATTTGTCCTAATAAATGATGTCTTTCAATTGAATCTTTTCGGCGAATTTTCCCTTCGTCACCTTAGCTATGATTCTCATTTACAAATGTGAATTGTTAGGAAAAGGAGCAACCGCTGCCTTAGTTTTGACGCGGTCGTGGTAAGAGCGGTGTTCAGGGGTTCAAACTCATATCTCCCGGATATAACGCGAACGTTTTACCACTGTACTACTGGCACATATTATGTATCATTTACTTATTTTTCCTTATTTTTCCATTTATTTTTCAGGTGATACAAAGAAGAATGGATGGAACCACAAATTTTCAAAACAAAAAATGGAAAGATTTTGCGGAAGGATTTGGTCATCCGGATCACGAATATTGGCTTGGTTAATATTTAATTTTTGTAGAGTGAAAATTATTTTTACATAGTTTAAACAAAGTACTTGAATATGAAAGGTGAAGATAACGAACATTGATCCATCTCATAACTCCTATAAGCAATACAAAATAGATAGTTTGGCAAATAAAAGTAGGGGGAATGGAAATGGAATAGAACATTTATTTTAATCACCGTTTCCTCATTTCTGAGATTTTTTCGAAGATAATATACTCTGTATATATATATATATATATATATATATATATATATATATATATATATCAATTGATTTATAAGTATCGTATATCTATTCGAAAATACTCTTAAATATTTTGAAATTTTATAACATGTATAAAAAGAAAATATACAGTTTCAATTTTGAGCTGAAATTTCAGAAGTACACCACAGCATAACTTACAAATAAAAATAGAATATTAAAACTGTTTTGTTTACAAACATGAAATATTAAGAATATGTAATTCATTAAGTTACTGATTGATCACTGTTCGCTATCTTCACCTTTATTTAGTTACGTACTTTTGCAACAAAATGTTAGGTAAGATGCATGTCTATATCTTCATACATCAAATATGTTGTTCTTATGTCCTTATGTGTTGAAAATTCTTTCAGGTAACAATGCCGTGCATGATTTAACTAAAAGCGGTAAAATGAAACTAAGAATAGACATGAAGAGGTTCAACGGGGAACAAGGATTTGTACAATACTCGACCTTTATTGTCGGAAGTAGATCTGATAAGTACAGGCTGAAAATAACGGGATTCCGGGGATCATTCGGAATGAGTAAGTATTTATTGTTATAGTAATTAGTATCACTAGTTCTATAAATTAATGTATATGGTGATTGTCTAAAGAGATATCAAACACAATGTCTATTTATACTATATTCTGCTTATACAGCAAATGGGCTCTACATAAACGGAACAGGGTTTTTAGTTCTTACAATGAATTACATTCAAATAATCAATAGGGTGTTGCTAAAACGCGGAACGGAAAACAAAACGGAAGACCGAACGGAAAACGGAAAATATTGTATGCAACAATGCTGTGAGGAGGGCAGCATTTTGCAGAATAAAAACAATTATCATGAAGAAGAGAAGCAGACATTACAGAGAAAGTGAAAAGCCATCCACAGAATCCACCGTTTATAACACCCTATAATTTTAATAGGTATACTGGGACAGATTTTCACTTTGACATGGACTGTAATTCAGAAATTCTGACAGTTGTTTGAAAAGCTGAAAACATTACCCTACGATATTTCAGTGGTAGTCGACCCCCACACCGCCGCGGTGGCCAAGAGGATAGAGCTTTTGTCCTGCATGCGGAAGGCCAGGGTTCGAATTCCGGCCGCGACAGACCTAAGTCTTTAAAAACATGTTCACTGTAGTGAAAGTTTCATCGTCAAACGCTCAGCATCAGGTGTAAATGTCACGGGTCCTCGGAGATGACCTTAAAAACGAATGGCGCGTGTCACAGTAGGTATGACACGCTAAATAACCCTCACTGCTCAATGGCCATAAGCGCCAAACAAAGGTCTTTTGAATCATATTATAAAATATTATTACACTGTATCATCTCGACAGAATAGAGCAAACAAACAAGTGTGTTGGCAGTTTTTGTCATGGCTTTACTTATTCTAAAATATAAATGACAGAACAAATTACAATACAATGTATAAATGATAAATGGAAATTCACAATGAGCAATGAGACATCAATGATTATATTCCATATTATCAATGGCCAAGAACCGTCAATGCTTAACCAATATTCACAATGAAGTCCATCATCAGTAAGCGTTCAATATTCATAGGTCAATGAAGTTCAATGGTAAATGTTCGATATGTTCGTTGTATGATACACATTAAATGATGATCAATGGATTTTACACACAATGGTCTACATCGACTTTTCCAATAGTGTATGATGTAGAAACAATGAAAATAGCACAATGGCGGAAGCCCAAATTATTGGTCAGAGACTGGAAAATTAGCAGAATCGGCGGCAGGGCTTCCAGCAAAATTCGGCCATATGTCTGAAGGCGTCAGATCCCATTATCTGATGCATGAAGACATCCGCCACAAGCGGGCATATTTTGCCCATGCCATGGCAAAACTGCACTACTGAGGTAAAGATGGATAAATTGGAAATTTTCACACAAACCTTCTTGTATACCAATCAAAAATACAGTTTGGGCAATATCAGAGAGATGGGTACCATCTGGGTATAACTTACGGGTACAGTTTTGTAAGTCAGGGTAATTAATGTAGCCACCATTTCTAGAGATCATGAAATTGGACATGAAACTGTTTATCCTAACCCTTGCTTTTTCGGCTGCGATGTGCGAAAACATGTGCCGATAATATTTCCGTGGTAAGATTTGAGACCAAATGATTCTACATCTAGGTAACATAGAATGGATATTAGCAAGTGTTAATTTCATAATTTTTTGAAGATGACGCAATGACACGGTACCAATACTATTTACCCCACATTATAACACTGACATCCGGATAGCCAAACTGTCGAACAACTTCACGTAACCGACGCTTTACATCTTCCCAAAGCATGCTTCTCTAGCCAAACCATCTTACGAAAATGTTTTGGGACTGAAGATGTACATGTATATGTTGGTTTGAATAATTCGCAAATGTATGCTGGTGGGCGTATTGCATTAAAGTTGAACCCACTATCCAAACTGTAATACCGGTACCTGCAAACTCAGCATACTGTTAGCAAACAGTTTAAATGTTGCAAGGTATTTTATACCCGAAGATAAGATTGAACAGCATTGGATTTCCAACAACCTTTATCCTTAATTTCGTCTTCGAGTACGCCTCTAAGAACAAATGTGTGGCCCCACCTATTTGAAATGAATGAGATTCAAAAGTACCAGTGTCCGGGCCAATAAAGGACAAGGTACGGTTTTAGCCAAAATCTGCCCGGCGTTTATGGAGGAAAATTATTTTGCGTTGCAGATATTTTCCTGTCAAATTCCTAAAAGAGTGATTTATAGTATCTCTCAAAAGCATATGGAAATCAACTCATCTACGCGCATGCGTAGTACATAATCAAATAAAGTAAGGGCTTTCAGGTTATTTGTGGTGTTTTCATGGTTTTTGTATTGATAAACTTGTGAAATTGAACACCTCTTCCCTCTTTTAAGCACACTATCTATAAATATTCGCCCCGCATGCGGAAGGTCCGGGGTTCGAATCCCGGCCGCGACAGACCGAAGTCGTTAAAACAGGTAATGACAGTTTCATCGCCAAAATGCTCGGCATCAAGTGTGAATGTTACGGGTCCTTGTAGATGACCCTAACACCGGATGACCGGTGTCACAATGTGGCACTGGGGGTCTTCAGTGTTCTACTATATCTGCAATGGTTGCAAAACTATTTAGTTGTTTGGGGAACACTAATTCACTTTCATTTTTGAAAACAATACAAAACAAAAAAAGTTTGTGTAGCTAAGATAGGGATTAATATACATTTCTTGCAAGGCACTTTTTACTAAGGAATATATGTTACTCATTAAAATTATTTTTAAATTGAGGTGCCTGAAAGATAATTTGCTCCATATGTGTTACTCGTATTACTATATGTATTTTAATTTACAATGATTGAAATAGATTATAGGCGCATAGATCGGGGTTTTTTTAAAAGGGGGGTGACTTCTCAAAACATTGACAAACACAAAAATAGGGATTTTGGTATCATTGGAGTGGGTTGATTACATGTATCCAATGTATCAATTACAAATACATTTCATCTATCTTTCTCTACTACTATAAAATGCAGTCCGGGGGAGGGGGGTTACACAAAGCGAATACACAACATATGGATAGATCTATATATAGATATAATATTGAGACTCGCAGTATTGAGCATTCCGTCAAAATTTTGTTTTTCTCCATTCGAGATAAATATACGATGTATGTATATACTTGCATAATCAGAAAATGCAGTTTAGATTTTAATGGTTTTCTTTTATCATGGGGCAGGGGTTGGTTAGCAAGTCTTAAGTTTTATTTCTCTTGTATAAACTATCGAATGATTTTTGTATTTTACAACTTTTAAGAGGGTTTCTTTGAGCAAAAGTGGATACGATGACACTAAATTGCGCAAACCAAGTGTTGGGGTGTACAAGCTTTGTGTCGCTCAGTTGTACAGTACCGAACACATTGACGATTTTTTGTGAAGAAACCTGATAGTGGTGAGTGAGAATGTGTTTGAATATGTGCATGAGAGACGGTCTGTTTGAGGCATGGTATATTTATGAGAGAGAGAGAGAGAGAGAGAGAGAGAGAGAGAGAGAGAGAGAGATTTTTACTTAAAAAGTTTTCATGTTTTGTTTGTTTATTTTACGTCCTTTCGAGAACTTTTCTCTCAAATTGAGAAATCATCAGCTGTATGTGAAGTACCACATATACCCTGGGTCGAGGCCTCTGCTGGTGGACTGTTAGTCCCCGAGGGTCTCTACAGCCCAGTTGCTAAGTACTTCGTTACTAGCTTGAAAATACGGATGTATATTTAATTGCTGTTATAAAATTTAGAAATTCATTTCAAAATGAAGGATTATCTCCCTCATGCATAGCTCTTATCCTTGGACGAATTTGGCTCCACTTGTTTGGCACGCTGTTTTTGGCTATATTTAGCTCTAAAACTTCATAGTTATCTCGGATTTCAACATTTTGGTTGAGCATCACTGAGGAGACATTATTTGTCGAAATGCGCATCTGGTGCATCAAAATTGGTACCGTATAAGTTTTACATATAAAACCTATGATTAGCACTTAAGGCTATAGCATTGATTTTTTTTAACGTGCCAATACCTGTTGTGACACAGGACCTCCTTTTTTAAGGTCACGAAAAGCTGAAGGTATCGAATAGTGATGAATTCGAATTTGCGTAATTTCTATAAAGAATACAAAATAAAGAGTAGGGCAAACACGGACCCCTGGACACAGTCGAGGTGGCATCAGGTGCCTATCTGAAAGACCCGTGATTCTCACTTTTGTCGAGCGTTTGTCGAAGAGCACATGCATGTCTACCTCTCAGGTTCGACGTGGCATGTCATGAGCGGGGTTCGAACACACAATACCTCCCGGTTACGAAGCGAATGCCCTACCACTGATAACCGTAACCGTTTCATAGTTATCTTCCCTTTGAAGTTGTGTTTCTAGTTTCTCAGAAACACTGAGTTTTTTCCTGAGTATACCTATGAAATGACATTTTGCTCCAACTTAATACCACGCATATAATATTGAGAATATACATATATGGAATATTGCGTATGCCAATTAAAAACAAATACCGATGAATTCTATTGTGTTCCGATTCGTGAAAAATTACATTGGTGATAACCCAAACTTCGCATAAAATTCAGTGATTTGAATTTGAGCTGCCTTTGATGTCATCATTTTTTTCCGAATGCACGCGAGACTCTAACAAATATAAAAAAAAAATCTTAAAATTCGCCACAATAAAGGAAGTTGGAGACAGAAATAAGAAATCACTGTTACCAGCATATAAATGTTTCTTTAATTAATTTGGTGTTCAAACCATTATATTTCTACACCAGAAAAGCTTTCCGCGAATACCTGCAGTTTTTGCCCCTGTGCGGCATATCTGATGTGGTTTCAATTTCCATTTAATACCCATTCAAATCAGTACAAAAACCAATAATTTCGCATTTATTAAGAATTAATAGTTCTATGTGTGATACAGTTTTTATTTCCTACTCAAAACATCGCTTGGGAAGAACTCGTATATTACGTCAAAATTAACGTCAAATTTGGTGACGTCGTCAGGTTAATATAAAGTTTTCCGTTGAATATATTACAGCTACTATTGTAGATAAAGAATAACAATGCTCATTTACATAAATGGCACATTCTCAAATACCAGATTTAGTATTTTGGTGAATTTCCTTGACAGGGCAGATTTTGGCTAAAACCGTACCTTGTCCTTTAGTTGACATGTGGAGTACCGCCGTAAAATGATATGATGTTAGAGGTTTTGAATTGAGGTGGCAAAAGAATGGGCCTTGAACATGTGGTCTGATTGATAAGAATTTATGTAAGTGGGGCAAATAAAGTGGATGTTTGTTGAGTAGTATTTGAATTGTGGCGCCTTTGCGAGGTTGAACAGTTTTGAACCCCGCAAATATGAACTTGATAGCTTATGCCACTCATGTAACATCTAGCAGGTAAATATATTTAATTTGCTGCCCGATATGCGATGTAATTAAAAAAATGATGGAATGGTGGTGGCAATGAAAATTTGTTACGAAATATGCTAAGCGAGTGAAACGTTTTCTTTTGTGAAATCTGTAAAGGAAGCGATCATTGCGCATGGTCAAGATGATGATGTTGCGGAGATTGACGATGATCGACGATGGGCATTGCACTAATCAAGGACATGGGAGTTGTCTATCTTGAGCACATAATTGTTCTAGTCGTTCTCAATAACGGGACTTAACTGGTATTGAGTTAAGTCTGATTATGTGTAAATTTACATGTGAATGCGCGTTAATGACGTTTTGCCACCCGGGGGAGGGCATGTAAATACCTGTGTTCTTTCCATTCTCTACCCATAGGTGTCGTTACTCGCGAACACATCTGTCAATGCCGACATTTAAATATTCTTGTAAAACGCATTGTAATTTCTTAAACAGACGCGTAACTTCAATTTATCAAGCAGAATTTTAAGATAAAATTGATCTACAGCTCGTAAACAAATTCCTACAAATTTAGATTTTAATCATAATAAAGTATTTTCTTCCGATTTTGGTGTTTTCTTAGTTAAATTAATCATTTTAATCCTTAAATCCTTAAATTTTGTTTCGTTTTCCATTCCGCTCCGTCTTCCTTTCCGTTTTCCATTCAGCGTTTTAGCAACACCCTTATCAATACGTACTGGCGTAACAAAATAATTTCGGTTATCACTTTGTCGGCATATTGCCATTGCACCACTTGTTACTTAATGTACTTATTTATTCACAGAGGATTCCCTTGCTTATCATAATGGGATGCAATTCTCCACAATAGACAACGATAACGACCGGTGGAAAAATAACTGTGCCACAACGTATGGAAATGGATGGTGGTTCAACGTCTGTCATCATAGTAATCTTAATGGTATATACTATAGAAAACCAACATCCGGTGGTAAAGGAATGAAGTGGTATTTCTGGGGTCACAAAAGCACAAATGAACCTTTGAAATATACAATGATGATGATTAAGCCAAAGGCGTAATGTAATTGGACATGTTCCTGATCAATAAATTCTTAGAACTTGATTGGTTATTCATATTCAACTATATCATTAATTTGATACGTTATCTCAACTTACATATAGTACACTACAAGTAACAGAATTGTTTTAGAAAGCGTTTTATTCCATACGATTTTTGTATCTAATATGACATTTAGTGTTTTCATAATGTAAAAATTATAGCCTTTCCATTCTTCTCACAGTTCTGCCAATTCACTCTTTGCCAATCGGAACCACGATATACGTTTTTCAAAAGAAAGGATATATTGTTTTAATTCATGGAAATAACCAATTAGTTCACACCTTAATGTAGAGGACGCACCAACAGGACTGAGGTTACACGACCAGTCTACGTCATAAATTATCTCTTTAAATTTTCTTGTTTACCGTTATTGGTAGCCTTGTGGTGAAGGCTTTCTCTGCCCAACAGGGGAGTTCCAGGTTCGATTCTTGATCCCGACTCCGCGTCTAACTCACGACATTTAACGTAGGTAGCAACATTTCCAAAACCAGGCGTCCAGCTTAACAATTGACAATCACGGTTTTGTTAACACGGAGATTCCTATTACAATATGCGTTAGGACAATAAAGAACGCTGACTGCTACCTCGACGACAGTTTACATTAACGCTGACAACCTCTTTACATAATTACATAATTGCCAAAATTTCCAAAGGAAACAACATACAAACAAAAATAGAAAGAAGGATTAAATAAACTTGTTAACACTTGCAAAAATTATTTTGAGTATATTGAACTTGAAAAAAAAAACATAACAGGCACGTAGTAAAGAAAAAGTATGACGATGTGAAAACTACTGCAGAACTTCAAAAATGATAATAAGAGGTGAAGATCACGAACAGTGATCAATCTCATAACTCCTATAAGCAATACAAAATAAATAGTCGGGCAAACACGGACCCCTGGACACACCAGAGGTGGGATCAGGTGCCTAGGATGAGTAAGCATTCCCTGTCGACCGGTCACACCCGCCGTGAGCCCTATATCCTGATCAGGTAAACGGAGTTATCCGTAGTCAATATCAGTGTGCCAAGAACGGTATGAAACAGGTCAGATAGCATTTGACCCAATGATAGGTTGCATTGACAAACTAGATCGTTATAACGACCATAGAATTTGCGAAATGCTGACTTCAATCGAGACTGTTGAAACCATTGTACCATCAACTTGTTTGTCAGTAGCTTACCTCGAATTAAAAACTGACCATACGCAGAACAAGCTCTTACGTATCGAATCAGTTAAGAGATATAAACACCATATGCAGGTGATAATGGAATTTTGCTATATAAATATAGGAAGTTGACGATAGAGAAGCTGAAATCATCCCGTTTGTCATACAGTTAAGTTGTCATTTTGCTGTTAATATCTACTTTCAATAAAATATCTAAGTATGAAGCAGAAGTAGACGACTCTGTGGTGTCTTTTATTTCGAGCTAACATTGTAGTAAAGAGTAATCATCGTGAAAATTGATTAATTATACAAATATATGAAGTATATGTTGTAAACGTGACGGTTAATGTTGTAATAGTCCAAATAGTGGAATGTAAATATCCCATAAAATTGGCATGATCAGCACCTATTTCAGAGATAAAGCGGTTTTGAAATTCGATCATGATTAGGGTAAAACAAATTAATGACTAGGGTAAAGTAAACTTGATCAATTCACTGACTAGGGTAACGCATATATATATATATATATATATATATATATATATATATATATATATACAACTTAGTAAATTAGTAAAATGTTGAATTAATTGGTTTTTTCAAGGTTTATCCCAAATGTGTTACTTTTGTATTAATCTTTGGAACAATCGGGTATCGAACCCGGGACCTATGCATTACAAGTTAGGTGCTACCCAGGCCGATATAAACTATATGGTAATGATACTGCAATATAGAATTTAAACCTATTTCGGAGATCATACAGACTATTCATACTGAGAAAACAATTTTAGAGAAAATGTAGGAAACGTTTGGAATGTCTTTAAACATCACGAAAATTTAATTCTCTGTGTCCGCAATTTTTAAGTGAACACAGTGGCAAACTCAAGCAGAATTTTAATAATGATTAGGGATGTACTCTACATCGTCATAATGGCTGACTTCCTTTAAAAACATGGAAGAAAAAATTAATATTATGAACATCTGACTTTTCCTTTTCAATTTAAATACCTATCCCAGTAGCTCAGTAAGTTATGATACCGATTGGTGAATTGTAGATCGCAGGTTCGAATCGAGCAGGGGTTTTAATATTTTTTCAGAATATCTTCTACTAAAACTGTATTTTTTGACAAAATACAGTAAATTTGAAAATTTTCAACTTGAAAATATTGTTGTACATGTAAAACTTATACGGTACCAATTTTGATGCACCAGATGCGCATTTCGACAAATAATGTCTCTTCAGTGATGCTCAACCGAAATGTTTGAAATCCGAAATAACTATGAAGTTTTAGATCTAAATATAGCCAAAAACAGCGTGCCAAACAAGTGGAGCCAAATTCGTCCAAGGATAAGAGCTATGCATGAGGGAGATAATCCTTCATTTTGAAATGAATTTCTAAATTTTATAACAGCAATTAAATATACATCCGTATTTTCAAGATAGTAACGAAGTACTTAGCTACTGGGCTGTAGAGACCCTCGGGGACTAACAGTCCACCAGCAGAGGTCTCGACCCAGGGGTCATAATGTAAACTTATACGGTACCAATTTTGATGCACCAGATGCGCATTTCGATAAACAATGTCTCTTCAGTGATGCTCAACAGAAATGTTTGAAATCCGAAATAACTATGAAGTTTTAGATCTAAATATAGCCAAAAACAGCGTGCCAAACAAGTGGAACCAAATTCGTCCAAGGATAAGAGCTATGCATGAGGGAGATAATCCTTCATTTTGAAATGAATTTCTACATTTTATAACAGCAATTAAATATACATCCGTATTTTCAAGCTAATAACGAAGTACTTAGCTACTGGGCTGTAGAGACCCTCGGGGACTAACAGTCCACCAGCAGAGGTCTCGACCCAGGGGTCATAATGTAAAACTTATACGGTACCAATTTTGATGCACCAGATGCGCATTTCGACAAATGATGTCTCTTCAGTGATGCTCAACCGAAATGTTTGAAATCCGAAATAACTATGAAGTTTTAGATCTAAATATAGCCAAAAACAGCGTGCCAAACAAGTGGAGCCAAATTCGTCCAAGGATAAGAGCTATGCATGAGGGAGATAATCCTTCATTTTGAAATGAATTTCTAAATTTTATAACAGCAATTAAATATACATCCGTATTTTCAAGCTAATAACGAAGTACTTAGCTACTGGGCTGTAGAGACCCTCGGGGACTAACAGTCCACCAGCAGAGGTCTCGACCCAGGGGTCATAATGTAAAACTTATACGGTACCAATTTTGATGCACCAGATGCACATTTCGATAAACAATGTCTCTTCAGTGATGCTCAACCGAAATATTTGAAATCGAAAACAACTATGAAGTTTTAGATCTAAATGTAGCTAAAAACAGCGTGCCAAAACATCAAAACATCAAAATCAAATTTCTCTGGTGTAGCATACCTCCATAAACAAACTGATTCTGGAAACAGTGTATAGTTGATTTGGATGGGTCAAATGTATATTTTTTCGAACATATACATATCAATGTATCATGAAAGATTAATACATTTGAACTTGAATTGTCTTAAAGTGTGAAACAGAATCAAAGAAAAACTGTCAATTGATGAAAACGAGGATGGAGAGCGTTTTGCAAAAACGAGTAGAGTGTTAGAATAGAGGAGGGGATGACTTTAGAGCTCCTCTGAAAATAATTCTTCGCCATCCTCTTGACGTGCGTTATCCGTTTCTACGGGAGTAAGAAAAAATCTTGAAAGGGACGTTAATCAATATAGAATCAATTACTCAATCTAAATACTATACGATATTCCGATACCAGTCACCTTCTGATATGTTGTATACAGGATGTCCCCATGGGTGTTTTAAAGTGACTGTGTCATTTGATGAAGACTAAAGTAAAGGTAATGGTACAAATACAGAGTGATACGATCCTCAACTTTACATGAATGGTGAGATTCTACGCCTTCCTCAAACCAGAACACACTACTTGGTGGTTAACAGAATCCTCCTTCAGGGTACTTGCTTCGCCGGGTTGAACAACCATACAGCTTTTATCGGATCCATTGACAACTGAATTGGGCACTGTTGCAAACTTACATAAACAGGAATCCGTTTTTGCCCAACTCTTAATTTTCCATTCTTTATAGGACTTATGAAATTACGGTTCTTTACTTTTTTGCAATAATTAGTTTTAAAAACAAAAACAATGTTGATAAAAGTTTCGTCAGCTAGAACCAGTGCATATTTCGCACGTAACCTATCTAATTATTTCGACTTCTTTCTTGGTTATTAAACACAAAAGGATAGATGGTATGCGGTTTTTGTTTTAGTGTTTTGTGATTCGATATTCCTCTTCTACAGTTTATCCATTCCGAAAAAGTATGTTAACGAGATATGACTTCAGAAAAGACAGACGTTAGAGTAGTAGGAGTTTTCTTTTTAACGTCAAAAATTCATTGGGCTCACACGTACCCTCGAATTTTCTCTGACCTAACCTTCAGCGTGTGTTACCTGACTAACTTTCAAATACCTTAATTCTTAAAAATGCCGTGCAATATGAATGTTGGAAGATTGCTTTAGTTTGGAGATTAGAGAGTACTAAGGTTTTAGAACTTGGTCTCAGAAAGAATCGGATTTTCTATTAAAAGGAAATTTTGAATTTTGTCAAACATACTAATTTTGTATTAACTTTAGAATACACAACGTATGCGCAACACATAGGACACACATGTTAATCGGGCCAAAAATGATGAACATGTATTGATAAGCATCTGGGTTATGTTTTGACGTATTCGTGGAGTTCATTAACTAGAATTTATACACGAAATGTTGTGTGAACCATCGTTGTTTACAGCTGACCAATATCTTGCGCGAACATTACTACATGGAAGTGCTATTTGTGTTTCATGGTTGTATCATACACAAACGGGGATGAACGATAACACATAAATGGCGATGAATGTTAGTTTCCTTTTATTTGTACTACTCAACCACATAACACGGGAGGGATAGTGCATATATTCTTATCTATAACCGGAAAGTATAGCGTGAGAGATTTTTTTTCCCTTCAGAATGAATTGATATCCGTTATGTGAGCGAGTTTGTGTCCTTGTAAAATTTGATTACATAGTTGCATGTTGAGAAAGTTATCGAAATTCTGTGTTATATTCTTACGAATGAGATGGGTTGTTCTTAATGCTACAATAATATTATATCAGTTTACATGATTTCAACTTATAGTTAGTCTAGTGTTTGGTAAGCTTATTGCATGAAGTAAAGAACTATGGAAAGCCAAAGGGTTCAATATTCTATCTTTGTAATTATGTATTTGTTGTTCCTAAATGCGCCATCGGTTCAATGTAAATAGAAAAATGTCAATCGTTATCTTCACATTTGTAGTGCATAACGGTATATTCGTCATTTGAATTGCGTAAGATGTAAATGGAATATATGTTTGTGTAGATGCGTAACAAGTGAATGCATTATTTATTTAATGTAAATTTGAAATTGGATCTTCGTCATCCGTAGTTGAGCATTTGCACATTGTAGTTTGTAAAGCCTATGCGAGTTAAATCTCTCACCAGAGGGCGTATTACGCTGCGTTACAACACCTCTGTCAACGTCTAAATGTCAAGATTCTTGGCAAAACTTACCTATACCTATAGCATCATGGATAATAATTTTATAAGTTTAAGTTTTATGCTTTAAATCTTAAAGTAGGTTCACAAAAACAACGAATTCCATGATTATACTAGTATTATTGAATGAATGAATATTTATATAAACCTTCTAATTCGCTCAGATGTCTCATATTTACCATCTTCTGATTTTAAAAAAGTCAGAGAAGTGTTTGATTTGCTCAGATATTATCATTACAATTCGATATGCTAAGTTAGTTTTTGTGCATTTTGATATAACTTTTTAGACGTTGACAGAGGTATTAGTGGAGCGTAGTGGGAACGCTAACTCTGGGTAGAGATTGATGCGAGTTGTGGTTAATGTGTTTTGGTAATCCGTCCGATGTTAATTCGCATTTGCGCAATTCAACATTTGTAAATTGTTCTACCATTATGACGACAGAGGGCGCGCGCTACATCGTATCTTTTGGGAAACAGACTATAGAATCATATAGGAGGATCAGTTAACACTCGGGACTACTTAGGTGTTTAGCACACTCAACATTAACCGGTTGGCGCTAAAAGTCGTTGAAAATGTGCTGCTGAAGTAGTTTGATCAGAGACTTGATGTAGAACATTGTTGTAAGCATCAATATAGATGACTGGACTGATTTTTTCCATGAGTTTACTTTAAACAAACAGTGTATGCCATTTAGTAACCATATACCACCAGGGACGTTACATTTATTTGTGCGAAACGAAGAATTCTTGTACATATTTGCTTTGATTGGGATTGATTTTCGTTTTCGCGCCCCTTCCTCACCATTTTTGCATTGCTGTCACTGAAATACGTAATTCACAATATTAAATAGTTAATATGTACATTTGGTAAGAATTCTAAAACATGCAAAAACTATTCTGCTTTCATCGGCGTCGGAAAGTGAGGGGGGGGCGGGCTAAACCAACAAAAAAGTTTCTACGTCGTTTGGGGGGGGGGGGGGTATTATGTCTATCTTTGCAAAAAAAGTGGAGGGGGGCTAAGCCCCTCCCTAGTCCCCCCCCCCCCGGTTCCGACGCCTATGGGTTTTATATTTGTAAACAAAGTGAATCAGTTATCATTTTACCAGTTGTTTTCATTAAATGACAGCCAACCTTGAATGTAACATATTTAAAGTTTTTATGTAATAGACCAGTCGGGCTATTTTTCCATAATTTTTACTAGGCCAGGCCATAAAACCAGTAGCGTGAGCCATGGCCTAGATTTGAATTTTACATTATTTCCACAAGCACTTGTTTCGTATCTGATCACCCCCTTCTTTTTCTCTCCACAAGATCGCTAACTCAATTTCAGACACCCAAATTTCAAAACTCCTATATTTTTGTTAAAAATGTATCATTGATCAACATTACCGGGCGTATTTTGATATAGTTTAATTTGAGATACTTTTCTCTTGTCAAAAAACTTGTTCCAGTTGTCCTCTGTTAAGCCTCTTTATTGTAAACCACTCATTTTGTCTGTTTAAAGCAGAGAAAGACACATTATCTTTTTATTTCATAGTCTAGCTGTTAGAGGTTATTTATAAATCTTGTTGACCACATGTAGAGTCCTTGTACATATATGTAAATATACGCTTCCTAGACTCTAAATATTTAGAGGATGTAGAAGTATTCTTGCAATTAATTTTTTACTTAAAGCAAACACGAGAATAGAGGGGAAACAACTGAAAATCCCATGATACAGTTAATTACACTAAAAAAGAGTAACAATTCCATTTTTAGTGTAATAATTGCCCTGTTGGGAACTTGTGTCCAACCTTTTAAACAATCGTAGTGATGAACCATCGGAATATTTTTTCATGATTGATTATCAGTATAATCGGACGCACTATAATTGATTAATAATCGATTATTTTCAAGTATTAAATTTGTTTATTATTGAATGAAGAATGAATTGGTAAAGAATTTGGGGTGATTTCTGAAATGCATTTTTATGTATTTTTATCATTGGATTAATTTATTAAATTAATACTTATGAATTAGTTACATTCACAGAAAATAAATCAAGAAAGCATGAGAATAAATCACTTTAAGTTATATTTTGATTAATCGATTATCAAAAATTTTAATAGATTATCTATAATCGGGGGCCATTTCGATTATATAATCGAATTTTTCTATTAATCAGTACATCGTCGGAGAAGAAACTCTATTTATGATAAACAGAAGGAATGAAACTCATAGTAAAAATATGGTGTGAATTTGCTTATCAAAATATCTTCCTTGCACAAAATAAAATAATTTACCTCGGACTTCGAAAGGCCGGGAAAATAATAGCTCCGAGGGAATGTCACATAAACTGGTCCTCCAATATGATTCTATAGTCTGTTTCCCAAAAGATTCGATGTAGAGCGCGCCCTCTGTTGTCATAATGGTAAAACAACGAACAAATGTTGAAATGCAGTAAACGAATGAGCAAATTCGAATGTCGAACTATCATCGAACGGATTACCAAACATTTTTACTGTAACTCGCAACTGCAATGTGCAAATACTCAAATACGGATGACGAAGATCTAATTTCAAATTTACATTGAATAAATAATGCATTCACTTGTTACGCATCTACACAGACATTACATTCCTTTACAGCTTACGCCATTCAAATAACGAATATACCGTTATGTACTACAAATGTCAAGATAACCATTAACATTTTTCTATTCTATATTGAACCAATGGCGCATTTAGGAACAATAAATACATGATGACAAAGATAGAATATTGAACTCTTTGGCTCTCCATACCAAACACCAGAAATGCTATGATTTGTGACTTTTCACTCTATGAAAATTTGTACTTTGGCTCTCCATAAAGAACACATTCAAAATATGGAAATACATGTTTAGTATGTATCTTTTATGTCTTTCAGTTTTTTCATCATGTACATGTATTTTTCTGAATTTGTGGAAACAGAAATACTTTTTATATGACATATCTGTTTGAGCTGTATTGCATTGTTTCTAAAGCCGTGTACATTTCCTGTCTGTTCAAATCCTCTCTTCTACTCCATCTTTTTTTTTCGTGCATCTTCTCACATCACTCTCAGATTTACAATTATTTCTTTTATGCAAAATGTTTACTTGTTATAATTAGATTTAATATTTGCTGAATATACATGCTCTCATATTTCTTTATGCTGGTCTAAGAAAGAGAAGGTTTGCAAATATGAACGTGTGTATCATTACTTGAATTAATTTGGATATGTCTGGACTAATGTTTAGAAATCAAAGACATGGAAACAATCTCTTTTATACAATGGGAAACTATGAGATAAATATGGCTTCGTGTGTAGAGTTACAAAAAGAATTATTTTCTCCCTACATTCCCTGAAAGGTGAAAATAACAGTGATCAATTTCATAACTCCTATAAGCAATACAAAATAGAGAGTTCGGCAAACACGGATCCTTGGATATACCAAAGGTGGGATCAGGTGCCTAGGAGGAGTAAGCATAACCTGTCGGCCGATCACACTCGTCGTGAGTCCTATATCCATAAAATCAATCTACATCGAAAATTGCGTGTACATTTTTTTTTTTTTTTTTGGCTTTGTAAGAAACTTTGTGATAGTTTCTGGATGAGGTGTCTTGATTATATTAAAATAAAACCTGGGCTAGTACACATATTAGATAGTTTGATTAAATACTTGTCATTACCTGTCGTATCTGCTTAAAATTCCCAATTGTCAGTACCATGACACCATGTTAGTAATTTGAAAATCATCGAATATAAGATATTCTCCACTCAATTATGCATACCAGCTTAATTGAGAAAGCGGTGTAGCGTATGCAAGTTTTGGTGATCTAATGAATTTCAGTGAGATATAAAAATATACTTATATGCTTTATCACGTTTGAGACTAGGAATAATATTAGATAACATTAAACGTTGTTCGCTTCCTCAAAAGGGATACAAGTACATGAGATCCTTTGTAAGATTCTTAACCCCCATTGTAGTCTCGGGTTGATGTTTTGTTTATACAATACATGCTGATGTTTTACACATAAATGCGAAGACCTCTGTTACTGTTGCTTTTGAGGAGATTTTTATTTTTCCTATATACAGTAAAACAGGGTTATAGCGAACCTTCGGGCCCAGCAGAAAACACCAGTTCGTTATAAGTAAACTTCGTTACATCCAACAAAAGTTTTGTTATATTCCTCTCATTGGGAAATGGAAATCACTTTGCAACAAACATGAATTCGTTAATTTCTTATAAATATGAATTCGTTATATGGAATTTTGCGCATTATAAATAAAATTCTATGCCTCATAAAATCTTTTATATGCAAGCTTTTACATTGTAATTTCATGATAATTTATAATTTGCAATTATCATTATTTATTGTATTATGATCGGGTTCAACTCAGATCGGGATCGAATTCCAAATAATGAAAATCCGGTGAAGCACGAAATTTTGCTCAGGAATTTTGCGCTTTATAAATGAATAAAATAATAACAATAATAAACATGAATTCGCTATAAGCGTGAATTCTTTATAAACAATAATTCGTTATAAGCGTAAATTCGCTATAAGCGTGAATTCAATATAAACCTGGATTTTTTTATAAGCGTGAATTTGTTATAAGCGTGAATTTGTTATAGGCGTGAATTCATTATAAGCGTGAATTCGTTATAAGCGTGAATTTGTCATAAGCGTGAATTTGTTATAAGCATAAATTCGTTATAAATATCAATTCGTTATAAGCATGGATTTGTTATTGGAGTAAAGGACTTATCGTAAAACTAGCAAAAAAGGGAGACCTCCAAATGTGTGATAACTGGAGAGGAATAACATTGCTCTCAGTCCCCAGTAAGGTATTCTGCAAAATACTTCTCAGCAGAATAGATGAAGCTATTGATGATAAATTGAGAGAAGAACAAGCTGGGTTCAGAAGAGGAAGAGGCTGCATAGACCAGATGTTTGCCATTCGTAATATTATCGAACAATGTATTGAATGGAAAATGCCACTATACATCAACTATATTGACTTTAAGAAGGCATTTGACAGTGTGCATAGGGATACATTGTGGAAAATAGTTATATCATATGGAATCCCAATGAAGATCTGTAACCTTATGCGAGCATTCTACCAAAACTTTGAATGCAGTGTCATATTAGAAAAGAACATCTCTGAGTCCTTTAGTGTCAAATCTGGAGTTAGACAAGGATGTATATTGTCACCTATCCTCTTCTTAATTGTCATTGATTGGATCCAAAGAAACAGCACAGCAGATAAGAAGAGAGGTATCCATTGGACTCTGTTCAGCAACCTAGAGGACCTAGACCTTGCAGACGACCTGGCAGAGATCTCAGGGAACAAGACCCATCTACAAGAAAAAACAGATCAGCTGAACAAATTTGCCAAACAAACTGGTCTTAACATCAACACCAAAAAGACCAAGATGATGACAATAAATACTCCAGTGGAACCTGTGGTTTTAAATGGAGAACCGCTAGAGGAGGTAGAGAACTTCACCTACCTAGGAAGCATACTTAGCAAGGACAACGGTGCCGGGAAAGACATAAAGGCAAGACTCAACAAAGCACGTGCAGCATTCGCCCAACTCCAAACCATCTGGAAATCAAACAGCTACAGTCTGAGGACCAAAGTCCAACTTTATAACAGCAATGTGAAATCAGTCCTCCTGTATGGGTCTGAATGCTGGCGTGTTATAGACAGTGATATGAGAAAAATTGAGGCCTTCCACAACAGCTGCCTTAGAAAAATAAACAGAATCTTTTGGCCAAACAAAATCAGTAATAAAAACCTACACCAAAAGTGCAAAAGCAAGAACATCAGCACAGAGATTAAACAAAGAAGAATGAGATGGCTTGGTCACGTAATGAGAATGCCCCAGAACAGGATTCCCAAAGTAGCTCTACACTGGACACCACCTGGAAAGAGGAAAAGAGGCAGACCACGTACCACCTGGAGGAGAATCGTAACATCAGAACTAGAGGAAATGGGCTACTCATGGGGACAGGCACAGTATATTGCCAAGGACAGAGGTAGATATAGACAACTTGTTGAAGCCTTATGTCCCACCGGGGACGAAGAGGATAAGTAAGTAAGTAATGGATTTGTTATAAGCGTGAATTTGTTATAAGCATGAATTCGTTATAGGCATGAATGTGTTATAAGCGTGAATTTGTTATAAGTGTGAATTCGTTATAAGCGTGAATTTGTTATAAGTGTGAATTCGTTATAAGCGTGAATTTGTTATAAACGTGAATTTGTTATAAGTGTGAATTTGTTATAAGCGTGAATTTGTTATAATCGTGAATTTGTTATAAGCGTGAATTCGTTATAAGCGTGAATTTGTTATAAGCGTGAATTCGTTATAAGTGTGAATTTGTTATAAGTGTGAATTTGTTATAAGCATGAATTCGTTATAGGCATGAATTTGTTATAAGCGTGAATTTGTTATAAACGTGAATTTGTTATAAGCGTCAATTCGTTATAAGCGTCAATTCGTTATAAGCATGAATGTGTTATAAGCGTGAATTTGTTATAAACGTGAATTTGTTATAAGCGTGAATTTGTTATAAGCGTCAATTCGTTATAAGCGTGAATTCGTTATAAGCATGAATGTGTTATAAGCGTGAATTTGTTATAAGCGTGAATTCGTTATAAGCGTGAATTTGTTATAAGCGTGAATTCGTTATAAGTGTGAATTTGTTATAAGTGTGAATTTGTTATAAGCATGAATTCGTTATAGGCATGAATTTGTTATAAGCGTGAATTTGTTATAAACGTGAATTTGTTATAAGCGTCAATTCGTTATAAGCGTCAATTCGTTATAAGCATGAATGTGTTATAAGCGTGAATTTGTTATAAACGTGAATTTGTTATAAGCGTGAATTTGTTATAAGCGTCAATTCGTTATAAGCGTGAATTTGTTATAAGCATGAATGTGTTATAAGCGTGAATTTGTTATAAGCGTGAATTCGTTATAAGCGTGAATTTGTTATAAGCGTGAATTCGTTATAAGTGTGAATTCGTTATAAGCGTGAATTTGTTATAATCGTGAATTTGTTATAAGTGTGAATTCGTTATAAGCGTGAATTCGTTATAAGCATGAATTCGTTATCAGCATAAATGTGTTATAAGCGTGAATTTGTTATAAGCGTGAATTCGTTATAAGCGTGAATTTGTTATAAGCGTGAATTTGTTATAAGTGTGAATTCGTTATAAGCGTGAATTCGTTATAAGCGTGAATTTGTTATAAGCGTGAATTCGTTATAAGCGTGAATTTGTTATAAACGTGAATTTGTTATAAGTGTGAATTCGTTATAAGCGTGAATTTGTTATAAACGTGAATTCGTTACGCAGTTGTGTTAAGTAGGGCCATAGAAATATGTCGGAAAAAAAGCATTAATAAACAGATCAATTTGTGACAAATTCTGTAAAAACAACCCTTTTATACAAAAACAATATGTATATATCATTAAGTGTATATTGACCTCCTATACATTTTTCACCAGACCGACAGTCTCTACATCAACTCTGTATCACGTGATCAAATATCAAGATAAAAACGTATCGTGTATGCATAAATCGTTGAATTGGCACGATATCCAGATATCATTGCAAGTTGAAGTTAATATAACTTCAAAGCATATTAATTTCTTAATTTGAAAAGTGCTGAGAGCAAGTTTATTGCGACTTGCAACATGTCTAATTTTTGCATTGAATATGCAAGATGAAGCGATTTTTGCACATACGAAGTTGAATCTAGCCTGAAAAACATATTTTCTGTTGAAGCCTGAAATTGCTCCCCTAACTTTCCTTTTGCACTGAAGTTCACATGTCGCATAAATCAAACATCTTTCACTTAAAAACCTCGGGGTGTCGTGCCAATAATGAAATTTTTATATACGGAAACCCTGTTTATGCAAATGAGTCCATTGTGAAAGTAACTATACGTGCAGATTAGGGGCGATATCAAGATCACAATATAATATGGATATTACTTTAGCATGTATGTTATATAGAAAAGAAATTGAAACTTTTTCAATATCAAAGAGAATTAATATAACCCATTTGACAGAAACTTTTACGCGATTACAGTTTACCGTTTGACAGCGGTGGTAAATAACGAAACAATATTTTGACATTTCCAACCACAAAAGGACTGTAGATATGTACGTCATGACCTTCATCATGACGTATTTTTCATTGTGACGTCGCGCAATGTGCCAGTGCGGTAAAGTACATTTATGTACAGGACTGGTGTTTATGGGGAAAGCCTTAACTCAACCGCGTATAAGCGTGAATTCGTTATAAGCATAAATGTGTTATAAGCGTGAATTTGTTATAAGCGTGAATTCGTTATAAGCGTGAATTTGTTATAAACGTGAATTTGTTATAAGTGTGAATTCGTTATAAGCGTGAATTCGTTATAAGCGTGAATTTGTTATAAGCGTGAATTCGTTATAAGCGTGAATTTGTTATAAACGTGAATTTGTTATAAGTGTGAATTCGTTATAAGCGTGAATTCGTTATAAGCGTGAATTTGTTATAAACGTGAATTTGTTATAAGTGTGAATTTGTTGTAAGCGTGAATTCGTTATAAGCATGTTTTACTGTATATTCTATAAAAACTTGTATTTAGAACATCATAGAATAATCAATTTATAGTAAATGAATAAATGATTAACAAATGTCCATTCCAAAGTCCTTTATAAATACCCAAATTGCAGTATTTCATTATAATTGTATACATTTATTTTGATGTAGCCTTTGTATTTCAAAAATTAATTGTCACCATATTTTTGATTTTCTTAATTTTCATTTTTATACAAATTTTATAAATTATGTGTATGTTCACTTTAAAACAAATATTTCATTTTCCATAGTCACCATTGTCACACAGAGATCATGCTCTGCGTCGACGCGGTGGCCTAGAGGTTGGAGCCTTCGCCCCGCATGCGGAAGGCCGGGGTTCGAATCCCGGCCGCGACAGACCGAAGTCGTTAAAACAGGTAGTGACAGTTCCATCGCCAAACGCTTGGCATCAGGTGTGAATGTCACAGGTCCTCGGACATGACCTTAAAAACGGATGTCCCGTGTCACAGTAGGTGTGGCACGCTAAAGATCCCTCACTGCTCAATTGCTGTAAGCGCCTTTGCAGCCCTTCCCGGTCTTGGCGACGTATCCATATGAGTGAAAAATTCTCGAACGAGACATTAAGCAAGATACAATCAATCAATCAATCATATGTCATTATTATGAAGCGTTATGGTAAGTTTTGTTAAAATCCAAGATTATTAATGTGCCACGTTTTGCATGATTCTTACATGTACTGCTAATGGAGGCGGCGGAAATACCAAAATATTGATATAGGACATCCATGGAAATGTCACTGAAAATTGTACGTTTTTACAATGGCTGGATCTACAGTTCTCTAGTTCATCACATTGTACGTTTTTACAATGGTTGGATCTGAAGCTCTCGAGTTCATCAAATTGTACGTTTTTATAATGGTTGGATCTACAGTTTTCTAGTTCATCACATTATACGTTTTTATAATGGCTGGATCTACAGTTCTCGAGTTCATCACATTGTACGTTTTTATAATGGTTGGATCTGAAGCTCTCGAGTTCATCACATTGTACGTTTTTATAATGGTTGGATCTGAAGCTCTCGAGTTTATTACATTGTACGTTTTTACAATGGTTAGATTCACAGCTCTCTAGATCATCACATTGTTTTGACGGAGATACAGTTCTACTGCTATAAATTTATCATTAACAAAATTGAATTTGTATAGAGTCAGACAGGAACACAGATATACGTTCCGTTTACAATCTTGGATAGTGGTCTATCTGTTTACAGTCTTGGGTAGAGGTTTACAGTCTGGGGTAGAGGTCTGTATGTTTACAGTCTGGGGTAGAGGGCTTTGCGTTTACAGTCTGGGGTAGAGGTTTACAGTCTGGGGTAGAGGTCTATGCATTTACAGTCTGGGGTAGAGGTATGTGTGTTTACAGTCTGGAGTAGAGGTATATATGTTTACAGTCTGGGGTAGAGGTCTATATGTTTACAGTCTGGGGTAGAGGTCTATATGTTTACAGTCTGGGGTAGAGGTCTATGTGTTTGCAGTCTGGGGTAGAGGTATGTGTGTTTACGGTCTAGGGTAGAGGTTTACAGTCTGGAGTAGAGGTATATGTGTTTACAGTCTGGGGTAGAGGTATGTGTGTTTACAGTCTAGGGTAGAGGTTTACAGTCTAGGGTAGAAGTCTACATGCTTACAGTTTGGGGTAGAGATATATATGTTTACAGTTTGGGGTAGATGTCTATGTGTTTACAGTCTGGGGTAGAGGTCTATGCGTTTACAGTCTGGGGTAGAGGATTACAGTATGGGGTAGTGGTATATGTGTTTACAGTCTGAGGTAGAGGTCTATGTGTTTACAGTCTTGGATAAGGTCTATGCATTTACAGTCTGGGATAGAGGTATGTGTGTTTACAGTCTGGGGTAGAGGGCTGTACATTTACAGTCTGGGGTAGAGGTCTGTGTGTTTACAGTCTGGGGTAGAGGTCTATGTGTTTACAGTCTGGGGTAGAGGTCTATGTGTTTACAATCTGGGGTAGAGATATGTGTGTTTACAGTCTGGGGTAGAGGTTTATAGTCTGGGGTAGAGGTTTATGTGTTTACAATCTTGGGTAGAGGTATGTGTGTTTACAGTCTGGGGTAGGGGTTTATGTGTTTACAGTCTGGGGTAGAGGTTTATGTGTTTACAATCTGGGGTAGAGGTCTATGTGTTTACAGTCTGAGGTAGAGGTCTATGTGTTTACAGTCGGGGGTAGAGGTTTGTGTGTTTACGGTCTGGGGTAGAGGTTTACAGTCTGGGGTAGAGGTCTATGTGTTTACAGTCTGGAGTAGAGGTCTATGTCTTTACAGTCTGGGGTAGAGGTCTATGTGTTTACAGTCTGGGGTAGAGGTCTATGTGTTTACAGTCTGGGGTAGAGGTATGTGTGTTTACAGTCTGGGGTAGGGGTTTATGTGTTTACAGTCTGGGGTAGAGGTTTATGTGTTTACAATCTGGGGTAGAGGTCTATGTGTTTACAGTCTGGGGTAGAGGTCTATGTGTTTACAGTCTGGGGTAGAGGTCTTGCGTTTACGGTCTGGAGTAATGGTCTGTGTGTTTGGAGGGGAGGCATATACATGTATACTTCATTAAAGTTTTGGTGAAGTGAAAGTATTTGCCAGGCTCTCATTAACTCACGCTCGTGTTTCCGCATTGTTTGGCATTTGTTTCCTTTTATTTATCATTGTGTTTAAATGCAACCCTTTTATCAACTTCCGCCTTCGCTGAATTAGCGCTGTACTTAATATTCAACATGTTTATATTTTTGTAAGTTCATCATGTCTTCTACACCACACGTTTGTACCTGCGATTGCACTTCAAAAGGTAAATAGATATCAGAGCTTATGATACGTATTGCTCTTGTAAAAATGTGCTGTTAATTTACTCCATTTTCAGCTGGTGTCGATGGAAACCATTGTTTCATTTTCTAACAGTCAACACTGTAGTTGTCAGAGTAAGCTATGTTTATGAGGATTACTCTATTGAATTTTGAAGACCGTAAAATCATTAAATTTTGTTGTGGTTCAAGTTTCGTGTATTCCGTGAGTACCTCTATCACATGAATGTCAAAGCACACCGAAAATACGACATTCATATGATAATTCAATGTACGGAAATCATAAACACGAAGTTACATCCAAATGTAACTGTTCTACCCCCCCCCCCCCCGAATGTAACGAATTCCATGCTAGTTGACTGGGATTGGTTTATTTTTCATTTTAATTGCATGAATTTAAATCTAAATCGGTGCATGCTATTTATGCGGTGTTTATTGAATGTTCATTCCTACAAGTACTAGGCACCTGATCCCACCTCTGGTATATCCAGGGATCCGTTTTTGCCCACTCTCTATTTGGTATTGCTTATAGGAGTTATTGATCACTGTTCATTATCTTTTTCATGAATAGTTGCATTCTAAAATCCTGCTATTGATACATCATTACACATGGCAAGTGGCTCATAAAGTCAAAAGAAGATTTCTGATTTTATTACTTAAAAAATCATACCATAATACTTAATCTTTTCATGTGTTTCTGTCTTCTAACACAGCAATTCGCGAATAACTCATCTAACTTCGTGTCGGTCTTGAGTTTCAAAACATATCATTAATTTTTATTATTTCGGATCCTTGCACATAATTTTTGGATTCTTAAACAGCGATTCAAGTGGTAAATTTAATCTAACGTACAACTTATCTTATCGAGTTCACGGTGGGTCTGACCGGTCGGCAGCGGATGCCCACTCCTCTTAGACAATCAATCCTAACTTTGGTATATCCAGTGTTCCATGTTTGCCCAACTCTCTATTTTGTATTCCTTATAGGAGTTGTGAGATTGATCACTGTTTGTTATCTTTGAATTCTGCCTTTCCAAAGAATCTGATATAAAAGCATCCATTAGATTGAATTGTTTTTCTTTTTTATATTTATTCATATTCACACTAAGGCCACACCAATTTGTAAAATAGTACTTCGGATTTTCAAACAAAAAAAGTGAGGCGAGAGGGCGAAATTATTTAACAAATATTATTTTTCATTTTGGAGATAAAAATTATGAGGCGAGTGAATACAAGAAATATAAATATTTTTCGTTGAATTAAGTGTGATTTTAAAAGCGAGCGCCTAAAAATAAAGATCTAAAATCATCAGATATGATTTGTTTACCACATAAACTTAATATTTTTCAACTTTGTTGATATAGTTTACAATAAAGAAGAAGTATTTCAGGTTTCAAAGACTTATTTTCTTTATACCTAATACATGTACTTTGCAACATTAACTGATACGGCCTTTTTGAAGAATTTTATCTAAGTTTCATTTCTACAAACTTTCGATTCAGAGATATGCATATTGCTAGGGACATGTCCAGTTTTGAAATCTCCATTGCGTCGCTTTGAACATTTTCTTGAATTTTGATAGGACATCATCAAACCTTTTGTGAATTTGTCGTTAACTGTCGGTCCAGTTTAAGGTGGCTCACTACACCCAGAAATACTTTCTCAAATCAGTACGAATTGATATGATGATATACAATAAGCATATATGCCAGAAAGGCAAAAAATATACAAATTTTGATAAAAACACGATTTTCAATAAAAAAAAATTATTTCAACACATATAAACAAAAGATTCTGGGGAATTTGAACTCGAGATCTGCGGTTCACCAGCCCAATATTTTAACCACTGAGCTACGATTCTAGACAAACAAATCGATCGATACAAATAATTTCACAAAACATTTAAATCACCATCTTGTGACGTGGTGTTATACAGAGTATAAGCTTTAGTGTAGTGAGCTACCTTAAAATAATCCTCAGTACCCTTTGCTTGTTGTAAGAGGCGAATAAATGGGGTGGTCCTTCAGATAGGGCTGCAAAAACTGAGATCCGTGTCACAGCGGGTGTGACACGATAGATCCCTTCCTGTCATAAGCGCTGGGCATAGGCCTAAATGTTGCAGCCTTTCACCGGCAATGGTAACGTCTTCATGTGAGTGAAATATTCTCAAGAGAGACTTTAGACAATATATAATCAATCAACCAATCGTTCGCTGTCGATGTTCTCTAAATAGTGGCATCGAAAGTTCCATCGGCTTCCAGTTCGATTGCAGCATAAGGAACAACTTCCAAACCAGTGTTATGAAGTATCGTACATATTAAGATAGACATAATGAATAACTTAACCGTATTACACTGTTAAGAAATTTCTCGAGAGCCATTGTCAGCACAAACATCAAGGTCATTTGTGCTCTTGTTGTAAAACATCGAAAATATTTTACGGATATTTCTAACACGCGGGCGGATATTATTTTTTGATGATATTATAATTTGGATTTATTCCAAATAAAAGCGGCGAATCCGAGGAACTAGATTACAAATTGTTCCTATTGTAAATCGCTGTAGAGGTTATACAATGATATATCGCTGTATAAATTTTATACGATTACCACTATCTTATAAGATTACCACTATCTCTTCCCTCGTTTACAGGGTGCACAGCGGGGTCAGTATTTGCCGGGATCATCGTCGGAATCCTCGTTACCGCCATTCTCCTCCGCGGCAAGTGGAGTGGAATCAGGCTATATATGTTTGTACCAACATTCCCTCCTCTTCGCAATTGACAGATGTGCAATACTCGTGGTTTTGATTTTATATTATTTTTCTTCTATTTGAGCAGATTAAAGAGATTTCGAAAACCCAAAGCAGTTTCAAACGCAGCGTATGACGCGGAGTTCAGCTTTGATCCGGTAAGTCTTAAAATATACCACGGTAGTAATCCCATGATAGGTTTATAGTACTACCCCAAAAACAAACCAAGACTGGTTATTTCTGTCTTCCAGAGTGCGAAACAACTGAAGAAAGAGGATAGTCTGTACCAAAATATTGTAATCAATGATGAGAAGAAAATAACTATCGAGGAGACCCCGCCCACTGACGAGATCTCGCGAGAGGAGGAGGTATATGCTGTCAGTCTCAAGCAGGCGGTGAAACAACCCGGTCTACCCAGTGGCATGGTCCAAAAGATTGCCAGTCTACACGGACATTCGACCCAAATCGTGGCACGGAAGTCACAAGAGCTGGAGGATTACGTGGATATTGATAAGGTACCTTAAATGAGGATAGATCTATACAAAGGATAATTTATTTGTGTGGTGATACACTGTTAAATGGTAGTGTGTGTTTCGGCTTACTTGATCAACCGCATACAATCACACGAGCTTAGCTAATCTAATTCTCACTCGTACTGTTGCTTAATTTAAGAAAATCTGGGTAATTCTAAAACCTTCAGATATTGTATTTATATTGCGAGAATTATAACCAATTGTCAATTAAATCGATCACTTCTACTCACCAAGTTTATATATACTACACGGAAGTTCTTATGATGCAAATATTTTCTGATAATTAGAATTCCCAGAATCAAGTCACGACATCTCGCTCCTTGACTCTGCCGACATCAATAAGACCCCCTCAATCCTCCCCGGTGAAGGCTCCCAGCGATAAGAAGTCAGGGAGTAAAAAGAGCGAAAAGAAGAAAACCAAGCACGTCCGAATCTCAGCGGACAGCGTCCCCCCGGAACAACAAGAGGAGACAACCGGACTAATGCCGGAGACACCCACCCTTGTCATGAAAGAAGTCTCGGCGAACGGAGAATACTTCGTGCTGGACAAAACGTTTTGTTAAGTAAACTGACAAGTCGTGGACTAATGCTTCCAGTTCCTAGTGTGTAGTCGAAGCTACATGTGTTGATTCTCAGACATTGATATGGCTCATTGCTGGGATATTTTGTAGACATAATGACAAGACAATCGAGCTTTTAAAATTGATTATTTATGACGTCAGAAGAAATGCAAGAGGAAAACTGAGATGAGGGTGAACTTTGACAGTTTAAGTTTACTACTCACTTGATTACGTGTGGAAATTAGATAAAATTATTAACTGGGTATGATTGTGGATGTAACCGTTTACGGGTGACAGATTTTGTGAGATTGATGTATTCTTTGCAGGATACACAGGATAGAGTTTAGTGTAATCAGCGTTAGAGGGGGGGGGGGGGGGTATTCAAATGTTCTTGCTCATGATTGTACTATAATGCAATAATGAGCAAATGTCTTGAAAATTAACATATTTCAATAAGAACATAACAAAAATCGTTAAAAAACGAGTCAAAATACACATAACTCTATTATAAAAATTTTGTGTAGTCTTAATTGTTACGAATTAAACTGATTTGTATATTTTGCTTAGTTTACATTTAGTTCTTTTTGTGACCAACTATACATGTACTAGATGACACTCCATTCCGAAGTGGGGTTGGAGGGGAGTCCTTATAAAAGAACCCTTCGGTACTATCGCCTAACGCTATATAACAGTAGATGAGCTACATTTGTACATGTGATGATACGACAGATTTTGATTACCAAACATTAATTTAGAACATTATACATTTATTGCTATATTTGTAGGTCAATACGATGCATACCGGCCGAGAGGTACAAAATTAATATTGACTGAGCAGCCCGGAAGGGAGGGTGGGTGTTGTACCACAAGATATGATTGATTGTATATATCCCTCTCGAAAAATTTTCACTCATATGGAGACGTTACCATTGAAGGGCTGCAAAATTTAGGCTTATACTTGGCGCTTACGGCCTCTGAGCAGGGAGGGATCGATTTTTGCGGTCTCATTGAAAGGACTGTCCCATTTAGTCGCCTCTTGTGACAAGCAAATGGGTATTTAGGACTGCACTATACAAGATAGCTGAAGCATCGTATTGAAATCCGAAAATGGTCAATAAATGTTTCCTTCTATAATTGAATATTTTAAAAAATCGAAACTGACTTCTAGTTCTAGATCCAACGGAAAAAAAAAATTCCTGGTCGGCCATCTTTGTATGCAGCTAGACTTCAATACCTAATCAAAAGTTTTCATTTACTGCATGACTAAGTAATTTAAAACATCGAAACCGGCTGCTAAAACATGTAAAACTTAACCAAACGATGCCTGGTTGGTCATCTATATATAGATCGGGTTCGATGTTACTATAAAACAGCAATCATTATCCAATTGGAGGGGAGATATAAAACAATTCAATCACAAATACAGCTGTGAACAAAAAACACAAGCACATCTTATTAATATTATAACGCTTGAAGTTCCATGACCGTCAGTGTCAAAGGAGGCATACAAAATGTCCTGAATGGCCATGTATATAATGGAACATTCACACCTGCGACATCAAATCCAAAACCTATCATTGGATCAAATGTTGTCCGACTTGTTTCATACCGATTGTTAGGCCGGTCTTGGCACACTGATTTTGACTACGGATAACTCCGTTTATCTGATCAGGATATAGGGCTCACGGCGGGTGTAACCGGTCGACAGGGGATGCTTACTCCTCCTAAGCACATGATCCCACCTCTGGTATATGCAGTGGTCCGTGTTTGCCCAACTCTCTATATTGTATTGCTTATGGGAGTTCTGAGATTGATCACTGTTCGTTATTTTCACCTTTCATATTTACAAAATCATAAACTGAACACAGATTTGAAAATATAATGTTATATTCTACCAATTTGTATCCAATCTTAGAGACCGTCGCACACCAGGTGAAAGATCATATGACATTTTTACGAAGTTACATGTATTGCCTCCAAATCAAATTTGGTAAATATACACGAAATAAAATAAAGCCAGGTTTTCACATATGAATTACCTGGAATAATGTTTTATCGGAACAGCTTATAACCAGCTATCCAACTTGTATGTGTTGAAATCTATATCTGATATAGAAGAGCGCGGAAGAATTTTGGTCAGTGAAATTTAAAGCTAAGGAGGGTTAACGAGAGTCACGATTCAGATCTATTAAGTAGAATAGCATAACTAATAATCCGGTACGTGACTATGAGCTGCATGAATGACACCAATCACCGGTATACGTGTTTTGCTGCATCTTATTCATATGTTTATATACATACATGTATATATCTGTATAACATTATTTCTGTTGGGCAGAATTTCCTTTGGACCACTTGATGAACTTAGTAAACTTTTAAATAAATGAAGGGTTTCCTAATTGATTTTAAGTGGGAGTCATAGACAGCGTGAAGTATGGGCTAAAAGTAGAGAGGGTTAATTACAAAGTCTACAATAACTAATGAGGCGTGACACGAATCGTCAATATTTGTTTTCAACAAGTTTGAAAACTACCTGCACTTTCACATATGGGGTTTCAGACCACAATGAGTATGGTTTGTGGAGCGAGGTGTAAGTGAATACTCAACCACAAGATAAACTGGTCCCCCATTTCCGCGCAGGTCTAGTAAAGCACGGAGTTCATTGGCGAGGGAAAGTTCAGTATAATACATGATATAAAAGTACAATTGCGGTAGCATAGTGGTACTAGAACGTTAGTTTCGCAAATAGGAAGTCCTGAGTTCGTGCCCCGCTCGTGCCATGGCCGCATCAAACCTACAAATTTCCCATGGTGGGATATCTTCCTGGGCCCATCCCCCGGAGGGGGGGGGGGGGGTCTGTGTTAAAACACCAAAGTCACCATTCATACACTGTTGAAAGAAACCTACGTCAATAAAGTCATCTCCATCGCTTTAGGGAGGTGGCCAACGTGGAGATTAGGTGACGTCACGTGGGTCGACCGTACCAGTTTTCTTGTATTATTTGTATGTAATGTAGGAATGGATTGTGGTTAATTTTATCAGTTGATTGAATGTAATTTCTGATATCACATTGTTTTGTTGATTCTGGTTGGTTTGTGGCTAGGTTAGAAATCTCAATGACGTGGTGATGTGGTTAAGGTAGATGTTAACGATTAGAAGACGGGCGCATCCCGGGGGGATAAGGCATTCTGGCAGGGAAGTTTGATGGGTACCCAGGCATGGGATTTGGGGTCGCTGGGTGGCGGGATATTCTGGGGGTGACTTCATGTTGGGTGTGCGACGAGCAACCGAGAATGGAATACGGGGCTACGGGGGAAACTTAGAATTGACCGAAATGGCCTACTCAAAGGGTTATAGCTACCCACCCATTGGATTGTGGAGTTTGGGGATAGCAAGGAATAAATAACCCAGTTATTCGACCTAGAATTAGTTCTTGTACAGTTTCATGCCAGATTCAAGGCCAAGAGGAAAGATTCTCAAGGTGAGTGTCGAATTCAGGACCAGCTGAAGAGTGTGACTGATCAGGTTTTGCGAGTGACCGGACATGCAAATCGCAACATTTCCTGTTAGCGGCTCAGCAGCGCGTTCTGGTAATATGGGCAACTCTTCCCCGGGGGTCTCTCCCAGGGGTGATCTCACCGATAGGTTCGGGTTGGGATAGCTTATTTGTAGGTCAGGTAGAGTGTTGTGCTGAGCTAATACGGTAAGTTATATTGGACGATCGGGTGAATGAACTACACCCTAAATCCTTCAGCAGTAAAGGAATGGCACCTTGGGTAACACATTTCATGTTAGCCCTACGAGTAGTGATGGAGGGGAACACAGTGACATTCACAACCAACACGTGCCTATCCGCACAAGTTCTTCCGGGTCCCCATGTCACCAATAAATCTCTAGGGATCGCTCATATGTTGGTGGAAAGGTGAAGATAACAAAGTTAAACAGTGGTCAATCTCATAACTCGTACAAGGAATACAAAATAGAGAGTTAGGCAAGCATGGACCCCTGGACACATCAGAGGTGGGATCAGGTGCCCAGGAGGAGTAAGCATCCTCAGTCGGCCGGTGTGTCACATCGTTAGGGTCACAAATGAGAGATGAGGAGCCAAGAAGGCAGTTGTTCAACATATTAAGTGTGTTTGAGTCTGTAAGCATTGCAGACTGGGATATGATTTTATTGTTCATCACCAACTAGACAGGGTATATCCCATCAGGTCAAGGTCGCGATCTCCACTGGTTAGGCATGTAGTACAGAAGGCTGTGTTGGATAGTGAACATAGAGGTGCAGGACTTCCGGAGAGGCTGTCTGTGAAGGAGTGTGCTCGTCCACGGGTGAAGTCTGGCGGGAGTAAGTACAGGTGAAGTCGGGGGGGGGGGGGGGGGGGGGGGAGGGGGTAAGCACAGGTGAAGTCTGGCGGGGGTAAGCACAGGTGAAGTCTGGCTGGGGTAAGCACAGGTGACGTCTGGCGGGGGTAAGCACAGGTGAAGCCTGGCAGGGGTAAGCACAGGTGAAGTCTGGCGGGGATAAGCACAGGTGAAGTCTGGTGGGAGTAAGCTCAGGTGCGGTCTGGCGGGGGTAAGCACAGGTGAGGTCTGGCGGGGGTAAGCATAGGTGAAGTCTGGCGGGGGTATATACAAGTGAAGTCTGGCGGGGGTAAGCAAATGGTTGGTGGTTCAGAGGACTGGGATTTGGATGACCTTGTATAGACGTGCGTGGAGGTACATGTAACTGCCAACTCAGCAGCTATGTACTGTCGCTATGACATGTCGAAAAATGTGCCCCTACTTTCATAGATCCTTACGAGTGTGTGCGAGTTGTGACGAGTTATTAACGGATACCGACGAGTGATTTACGAGTGCTTGCGATTGACTACGAGTCGGAGATCCATAAGGACTCGTAAGAAAAAGGTGGTATTAGCCCTAGTGTGATGACGGAATGTCACCAGGAATCAAGTCTGGCGCAACTCTAGATCTAGGACAGGGTGTTGTGTTGGGAGACTTGTTCCTAGGGATGTCGTAGTGTTGGTACATGTATATATTTGATGAGAAACGTGACTGTAATTATGTTTTACTTTAATATTACGCGTTACTCATCTTTATCAAGACTTTGAAACAACACACGAAAGGCGGCTACTGTGTTACGTCAAACAAACATCAATTAACTGACAGGTAATTACGGTATTTCCATCAGATACAAACAAACATCAATTAACTGACAGGTAATTACGGTATTCCTGTAGTCTGTATTAACTGACAGGTAATTACGGTATTCCTGTAGTCTGTATTAACTGACAGGTTACGCAAGTTCCGAGTTACCCAAAAGTTATTTCCCTTTGTCGAACTCTTTCGCATTTTATGACGTATGGTGGGTACACAATGTATACATTATATCGTAGACTGGCATTGTACATAACGATTACGTACGATTAATGTAATAAAAGCGTAACATTTGTTTATATCAATAACTGATATGCATATTCTGGCCATATTAAGCATAATCTGTTTGAATAAGATCATCAAATTGGCTATTGAATCATTATTCGTTTCCTCTTCTACATGAGTGACGCTTTTATCAGAGAAAAATGGCAATTAACAATATCTGTTTGAGCCATTTTGTTATCCAATACTCATAAACTCACTAAGTTTACGGAAGAGTTCGACAAAGGGAAATAACTCTTGGGGAACTCGGAACTTCCGTGTCTTTGTAAGTTACCTCGTTAATATAACAGCATAAGTGATTATTTTGTAGAAAACAGTTTAATGAATAATACATGTATAATTAACTTTAGCAATTTATTTTAATTTTGATGCTGAGATATACTTCCTGAACAAAAATAGATAAATAATTCCTTCTCAATTTCCTACGAGGAACATATCATTCGATAAAATCAATTTCCAGGACACACTTGAAAGGTGGTGAAATCGGACGTTTTCATAAAAACACGTACACATGTAATTTGTCCCTCATTAGTACAATAATTATAGTTCATTAAGCTTGCAACTTACTTTAATAAATACACGTTACACCTGGTCAGATTCATGTTAAAACTTTTCCTTTGTGTCAAGCCTTCATTCTTTGACAAAAAGTAGCCATTTGAATTAAAGGCCCTCATATCGAAGAGCATGTCCGGCATACCTTCAATAAAGTAGTTGCAGATTTAGAGGGGGGGGGGGTGTAATGACTTTTTAAAAGTAGAACAGCAGCAAACCTATAACATTTGACATTATAAACACGGCGGATGTGACCGGTCGACAGGGAATGCTTACTCCTCTAAGGCACCTGATCCCACCTCTGGTGTGTCCAGGGGTCCGTGTTTGCCCAATTCTATATTTTGCATTACTTATAGAAGTAATGAGATTGACCACTGTTCATTACCTTCACCTTAGGAAGTGCATCAAGATCAATAAATCAATTATTTGTTATGTATTGATTGTATTATGTATAAAGTATGGCTAGAGCAACCCATAAAGGTAACCCAAAAACCTCAAAACTATGAGGCCTCTAGCCTATCCCCCTCCTCCTTTTTTATAAATCCTGGATCCACTACTAAAAACAGCCCTCCAAAACCATCTCTAACACCATCACATATAATTAGGGTGTGTTGCACAATATGTCATCTATGGCATTCAGGAAATTAAAAACTTTCCCCAACAGAGGTACATGTATTGAATTCCGATTGGGACATGATCCCCAACCTGATTAACTCTTATGTCCGAATGATAAAAAACAAAACAACATAAGTTGTATCACACCTTCATTATTTGACAGAAACATTACCCTATTTTTACTTCACACACCGTTCAGATCATGTGAATAATAAATAAATGATTAAAAGAGACAACAAGAAACCCTCTATAAATGCATACTCTGCACTAGACCTTTAGAACAAATGTTCATGTTAAATCAGATATCTAGATACAATGTTCTAATAAGCACTTCCCAATGTGAACATTAACTCATGTCAGTTTATCCCTGTACCGTATTCATCCAATTGAGCGCCCCGGGTGCTTACATAATATTGAAAAAGGGCAGCTATTATTGAAATATTTCCAGTGAAATTTTGACTTTGTTTTATAGAAATACATGCATGTATATAATTCAAAATGAGTCATTGTTGTACTTTCCTTTACAATAATGTAATCCACTCAAGATTTTATTGATTGATTTATTATTTCAAATCGTCAAAACAACTTAGTAAATACACAACGACAGAGCAGCTATTCCCGGTATAAGGCAAGTCGTACTGTATTTAAATGGGGAGGGAGGGGGGGGTAACTTAATTTTTAAGAGTTCAAAAAAGTCTCCGGAGGTGTTTATAGGGGTAGGGGTTATCAATAGGATGAATATGGTATACTTATCTAAAAATATAACAATTCCAAATCACACCATTTCTACATCAAAGAAAAAGCAGGAAAAAAAACAGTACATTATTACATAATGAATGACATATAACTTAAATGTTTAAAATCGCTGATTAAAGACCCCATATATTATCAAATACATCATCACATACATTTCAATGCCAGTCTCTTAGAATATTATGCCATCATATTCCAACAGATGTTTGTGTTATAAAGACATAATCTGAATTTCTATCTTAAAATATCTGAAACTGGACAAATCATGCCAACTCTCTAAGCTTTTGACAAACTTTTCATGATGTGGCCAAACCTTTGACACGATCTCGAATTATTTAACAACAGCTTAAAAGATCATTAATAAATGATTCCTATACATGTATTAGTAAGTAAAAAGAACCTGAATAGTAAGCTTGAGTGATATAAATGTCGACTATTCAATATCTATAAATGTCAAATGTCGACTGTTCAATATCTATAAATGTCGATTGTTCAATATCTATAAATGTCGATTGTTCAATATCTATAAATGTCGATTGTTCAATATCTATAAATGTCGACTGTTCAATATCCATAAATACGCACGTTTTAAACAAACTGAAATGTTTACAAAGTCCAGATGCATTTTAATCTGGTACGTCAACAGGCCCAGATTATGTCATATGTGAACCTCCTTCTTAAGGATGAATGCTACATTAGTGAAATGATATGGGTGAAAAGTGGAGAATATATGTATGTGCTACAATATTTTCAAATTGAAAACTTCCAAATTGTCTTCATTTAGTCAAAAACTGCAGTTACATTTCAGGAGTCAACGTGCTAAGCTACTGAGCTACTCAACTAGGCAATACAATTTTAAATGAATAAACAAATATTGCTGCTATTTATATTTTCATCCAAGTTTTAAAAGGAAAATAATGATGATGTAGAGTATCTCCTTAAACAGGTAATTTGACACACAAAAATACAGAAAAACTGATATGTACGGTGTTGTCTTTTATGAAGGACCAATGCATGCTCTAAATGCCTCACCACAGCAGTTTTACATTTACGTGTAAAAATAAAACTTTCACCTTCTTCACATTTTGAGACAGATCACTGTAAACTTTACACTTTTTTAATCATTGCTCACCGAAGTCAATACATAACCTTTATATTAACTTACAATAAATGATTCACATCCAAAGTATACCTTTACATTCCAATCAATATATTTTGTGCTTATGTAAGTTTTTTGGAATGTCACAATGCATCACAGTGAAAAAAAAGTGACAGTGTTTTAGCTTTATTTCAGGAACAGAAGTCCTGGCTGTTGATATGTGTATTATAAGTGTGTATAGACAATAGAACCCTGGGGGGTGTATTATAAGTGTGTATAGACAATATAATCCTGGGGGGTGTATTATAAGTGTGTATAGACAATAGAACCCAGGGGGGTGTATTATAAGTGTGTATAGACAATAGAACCCTGGGGGGTGTATTATAAGTGTGTATAGACAATAGAACCCTGGGGGGGGGGGGGTGTATTATAAGTGTGTATAGACAATAGAACCCTGGGAGGGGGGGGGTGTTATATCAACAGTAGGTCTGATAAACCAGAAATTACCCAGCATGCTTCTTTTGTTTACACCACATAACACAAACACCCTACACATTTCATTCCCAATATCTTTCATAGTCTGTACACACTTTTTATGTTGAGTTGAAAGGTCAATACTTTTATCAAGAAATATAATACATTGAAACAAATTAAGATTATTACTGATAAAATATTAGTCAATGTAAGTACATGCACTAATATAACAATATAATACTTAGTCTAGTACATTGAAACAGAATAGGGTCATTACTGACAAAATATTAGTCAATGTAAATGCATGTACTTTAACATAACATTTTGGAAACTTTTCAATAGATTATTTTCCTTATTTGATCAACAACTGAATTTTGGTATCCAGTTCAATACTGTTTCAATTCTGGAATATCGTAAAAGTGATCAATGCTTGTAGGGTTTGCCAATGCCCCCCGCTGAACCACCTCCTGTCCGTGAATGGCCCGTCTGACTGCTACTTCAACCTTCTTCCCACTAATTGTATACTGGAATAAAACAACATGGAGTCAAAAGTACAAAAACATAATATCTATTTAAGAATATTCATTGATTGGAGGTACAATGTATGTTGTTTAAAGCCATTTTGATGTCCATCAACAAAAGATACACATATGTAAATGTACTCTCAAGAATATGATTCATTAATCATCGAACATTTTTTTCCATCAGGAATAATGAATGAGTGCTATAGTAACTCCTGAAGTCTACAAGAATTATTGTTGTGGAAGCAATCCTTTCTGTAAGGAATAAACCGATATATGTGGACATCTGTTACACGGGATAAAAAGAGCAATGTAAGGAATAAACCGATATATGTGGACATCTGTTACACGGGATAAAAAGAGCAATGTAAGGGGAATGTCTTAAATAGGGGAAGCAGATGGACTAAGAGTGGAATGTCCGCAATGGCGAGTTGATTAATTCCTAGAATGTTTTGTTTGGGGAGTTTGTGAAATTCCTAGAATGTCTTGTGTAGGGAGTTTGTGAAATTCCTAGAATGTCTTGTGTAGGGAGTTTGTGAAATTCCTAGAATGTCTTGTGTGGGAAGTTAATCAATTAGTAGAATGCCTTAGATAGGGAGTTGATCAAATTACAAACATGTCTTAAGTGGGGAGTTAATGAACTTAATTAATGGAATGTCCTGTATGGGGAGTTAATAAACTTACTGGAATGTCCTATGGGGAGTTAATAAACTTACTGGAATGTCCTGTATGGGGAGTTAATAAACTTACTATAATGCCCTATGTGGAGAGTTGATGAACTTACTGGAATGTCTTGTGTGGGGAGTAAATGCACTTACTGGAATGTCTTGCACAGGGATTAAATAAACTGACTGGAATGTCTTGTATGGGGAGTAAATGCACTTACTGGAATGTCTTGTGTGGGGAGGATGACTTCTGGCACGTGTCTGGCAGACAGAAGGCTCCTGATGTTGACTTTTATGCTCTTGACAAGCTCTTGAGTGAAGTCTGCTCCAGCCACCATTTTCAGGAACAAGACAACTCTCTCCTCGGAGTTATCTGCCTTTCTCTGAGCAACACACACACTGTCCTGAATCTCCTTATAAGATTCCACTGAAATGGAAGAACGGCTATGAAATTCTAGCTTGATTATAAAGATAAACCTGTCTCCAAGATTCAAATGAAATGAATTCATAAAAGACCTGTGGAATTTAGTTTGAATATCAAGTTTTAAAAATATGTGATAAGTGATATGTTTTGAAAACACAGAATTCATTATGTACAGTTTATACCAAGTTCTTACCAACATTATAGATTTCTGCACTTCCAAATCTGACTCCATTTGGATTCAACACACCATCACTAAAATTGAAAACAATCTAGAACAGCACTTAAACCAAAAAATAAATTGTTTGGAATTCGTAGTAGACTTAGCACAGGTGACAGTTCATCATTAAATCCATCATGGGGCATCATCATCACAAATTCTCCCACAATGTTCATCACTGCCTGTGACCTTGACCTACTGAACCAAATAATTGGCCTTTCTATCGCCCCACTAGCCATCTCTGTAGAAAGAATGAGACTCAATTCTAGATTGGTACACTTTGAACGGTGTCTGTAACATAGCTATACTCAGACACGCCCACTAGTCTGTATCATTACTACAGACACGCCCACTGGTCTCTCTGTAACATTACTACAGACACAAACAGACACACCCACTAGTCTGTCTGTAACATTACTACAAACAAGAAATAATACACAACAAGATATGATCATAATCCACCGATTGGAAAGTCTCCCAAATGAAGTACTGGCTGTATAGATGTGGTTTGTTCTGAGTACTACTATTTTCCTCCCTTGACAAAATCCATGCCAATTTTAGCTTCATTTAAAAAATCTAGATTACGAAGACTTTTTTTCTTCAAAATATTCTTTTTTTTTTCCCTTCAGTAAAACTGCTGTCATTTGACCTTGATCCTAGTTTGTAGGTCCCAAGACCCTCTCTATCAGTCCTGGTTCTAAAGTTATACAAGCTTTTATAATCAAGGTCAAAGGTCAAGGTCACTGGAGGCAGTTTGTAGGTCAATAAATCATTTTATCATTCCTGAAGATTCCATGTCTCTATCAGCCCTAGTTCTAAAGTTTTACCAGATTTACGTTCAAGGTCAGTGGTCAAGGTCACTGGAGCCACTTGACCTTGATACCAATTTGAAGATCCCATAATCCTTTTATTATTTTTTAAGATTATATCTCTTTATCAAACCTAGTTCTTAAGTATTAAAAAGTTTATTACCTAAGATCAGAGGTCAAGGTCACCGGAGTCACTTGACCTTGATACTATGTAGATCTTATCATCCTCTTATCATTTCTGAAGGTCCAGTGTCTCTAACAATTCCAGTTCTAAAATCATGAGTTAATATGTTCAAGTTCAGAGGTGAAGGTCACTGGAGTCATTTGACCTTGATACTAATTGATAGATTTCATCATTGTTTCATCATTTATGAAGATCCAATATCTCTTTCAGGCCTGATTCTTAAGTAATAACAATTTCATTTTCTAAAGTCAGAGGTCAAGGTCACTGGAGTCACTTGACCTTGGCATTAGTTTGTAGGTCCTGTCATACTCTTGCCATTTCTGAAGATCCCATCTTGCTATTAGTCCCAGTTTCCAAGTTACACAGTTTTTAACGTTCATGGTCAGAGGTAAAGGTCACTGGAGTTGCTTGACCTGATGCTAATTTGTAGGCCCTGTAATTCTCTTTCCATTTTCGAAGACCCACAGAACTTTATCTATTGTATTTGCCAAGTTATATCTGTTAAATTTTGGAATTAACCCCCCCCCCCCCGAGTTCCATGTTAAACCTCACTTCCATTTGATCCCCCCAAAATGTACCCTACCCCCCTTCAATATGAAAACAAAAACATTTCTGCACATCTAGATACATTGGTCTATCATATCCTTGAATATCTATTACTTTTATCAACTGATTACGGAGAAAGGTGTCGGACAGTTTTGGATGCAAGAAAGAAGCAGAAGAAGAAACAAGAGGCCCATGGGCCACATCGCTCACCTGAGTCCATATCAGAAGACTTTCTATATATATTTGCATGTAAAACCGTAGTCCTTATTATGGCCCCAACCTACCCCTGGAGGCCATAGTTTTTGCAAACTTGAATCTACACTATGTCAGAAAGCTTTCACGAGAAGAAGATATTTGAAGATTTTTCCTATATATTTGTATGTAAATCTTTGATCCCCCTTGTGGCCCCATCCTACCCCCAGGGGCCATGATTTGAACAAACTTGAATCTGCACTATATCAGAAAGCTTTCATGTAAATATCAGCTTTTCTGGCTCAGTGGTTCTTGAGAAGATTTTTTTTTAAAAATTCCTATATATTTGTATGTAAAACTTTTATCCCCTATTGTGGCCCCATCCTACAACAGGGGGCCATGATTTGAACAAACTTAACTCTGCTCTATGTTAGGAAGCTGTTCATGTAAATATCAGCTTTTCTGGCTCAGTGGTTCTTGAGAAGAAGATTCTTAAAGAATGTCCCTATATATTTGTATGTATAACTTTGATCCGCCCTTGTAGCCCCATCCAACCCCCAGGGGCCATGATTTGAACAAACTTGAATCTGCACTATGTCAGAAAGCTTTCATGTAAATATCAGCTTTTCTGGCTTAGTGGTTCTTGAGAAGAAGATTTTTAAAGATTTTTCCTATATATTTTTATGTAAAACTTTGATCCCCTATTGTGGCCCCATCCAACCCCCGGGGGCCAGGATTTTAACAATTTAGAATCTGCACTATATCAGGAAGCTTTCATATAAATCTCAGCTTTTCTGGCTTAGTGTTTCTTGAGAGGAAGATTTTTAAAGATTTTTCCTATATATTTGTATATAAAACTTTGATCCCCTATTGTGGCCCCATCCGACCCCCGGGGGCCAGGATTTTAACAATTTAGAATCTGCACTACCTAATAAAGCTTATCTATAAATTTCATCTTTTCT
The DNA here is from genome assembly GCF_947568905.1 of Ostrea edulis. Classification (NCBI taxonomy): domain Eukaryota; kingdom Metazoa; phylum Mollusca; class Bivalvia; order Ostreida; family Ostreidae; genus Ostrea; species Ostrea edulis. The sequence goes on from NC_079170.1 coordinate 77,895,335, forward strand.
AGCCCAGTGGTTCTTAAGAAGAAGATTTTTTAATGACCCTACCCTATTTTTACCTTTTCTTGATTATCTCCCCTTGGAAGGTGGCCTGGTCCCTTTATTTTAACAATTTAGAATTCCCTTTACCTAAGGATGCTTTGTGCCAACTTTGGTTGAAATTGGCCCAGTGGTTTTTGAGAAGAAGTTAAAAATGTTAAAAGTTTACAGACGGACGGACAGACGCCGGAATACGGGTGATCAGAAAAGCTCACTTGAGCTTTTAGCTCAGGTGAGCTAAAAACAATAAGTCTCCAAACTTGGTTTGGGAGACTTAATGAGGTGGTGTACATTAGAACAGAACCCCGCGTATATACACACCTCCTCCCTAGCATCACGGTCCCACCGGTCTTGGGATTGATACAACAATAATCACCATGGGCCCAGACACCTACAATGTACAACAGTATGATTAACATTATATTAAGTAGTTGTCCATTCTCATGTTCAGTTTAAAAAGACAAAATATTATATAACAAATTTCAACACTTTTATAGAAAGGAAATTCTAATACTTCAGAGTCAGAATATTTATACTTTCATAGTGACAAACTTTTTATTCCTTTCTATTAATTTTTTTTCCATATATATTTTCACATACATAAGTGATGAGAGAAACCTAGGAATTATTTTTGAAATTTCAAGAAACATTCCATCTATTCATTCATCACATTACAGCTTATCGTATCTTTATTATGACCATCAATCATAATCATTATCAAGCAGTCCTGAAACGTGAAGCAGGTTTTACCTGGGTACATCGAGAAGTAGGCACCGGCATATTTTTCACCCTGGGGGTCATTCCAGAAGTAGACAGGCATGGAGGGGAATGGCTTCAGACAGACCAGTTCTCCGGGCTCCCCATATACAGGCTTACCTACAACAAAGGTCAAGGTCAATTCAAATCATTGAAGGGTACAAAAAATTTGGTTCTGTGCCAGTCAATACTGATAATGTATCAAAGATAACATTTTTAAGAAATAAAGTTTGCGTTTTTGTAGATGCTGCAGGATAACCTCCGAGGTCGAGATATGTTGTTTAAAATAAAAAAAGCTGTCGCATCGCCATGTTTACACGTGTATTGATGTCGAAATGCAGACAATTGATTTATATTGACAATAATGGTTTGCAATAGCCATGGTAGAATTCATGACAATGATTTCATCAACTCCATATATAAGCTGAACTTGTGGAAAGCTCATGTTTCACCATTCACAATCCTAAAGGACACAATATATTCTGCATCTCAAAATTAACAGTTAAAGATATTGCATTGAACTGTACAACAGTACTACAGACAACACCCTTACCCTCGTCATTCCAACACTCCATGTGACAGCCCAGGGTAAAGCTCTGGACCTCCCCCCTGTACACCGGGATCGTCCAGTTCTGACCCATGAAACAGGCGATGATGTCCGTACCACCTTCAGGTAATGAGAAATAATTAAGTCCTTTTAAATAAGTACTCTCTGCATGTTAATATAAACAAACAATCTGCGGAATATATTTCAAATCCATGAGAATTTTTTATCTATAGATACAAAACGAGAGCTTCAGAAGACAAGACATCCCCTTGCAAGACTTTTTCAACTATGTCCCCTAAGTGATCTTGACCTTTGACCCCCCCCCCCCCCCCCCCCAATCAATAAGGTTCTTTCTCTCTCATAACAAAGCTATATGAGAAGTATCAAATTAATTGAGCCTAAGAAATGGACCCTATAGAATTTCCACAATTCATTTCTATTAAGTATTTTAGTGACTTTGACCTGTTGATCCCAAAATCAATAGGGTTCTCTTTACAACAAAGCTACATGTGAAGTATCAAATCAATCTGACAAGCAAAGAATGCAGCCTCTGAAGTGTCTACAAAATTACAAACACTCACTCACCATGGGAATGAAATTATGCACAATATATGTGTACCAAAGACATGTACTGTAAACCAACTATTATTCGTGACTACTTTATTTCGCGATTCTTGTGGTAGAATGGTTTGCGGCAAGTAATTTTCGCAACCGAGCCTTTCTGGAATCTTTGACATTCAAGGACTGGTTCCCAATGAGAAATATTCACGATGATGAGGTTCTCGTGAATCTCACAAAATTTTCTCACACACTTTGTTATGAAGAACAACACATCATCATGATGGCTTGCTCTCTTTAGAATTACAAATGGAGAAATAACTAACAGTAACATATTCCTTTCTCCTTTTAAATCCCATTGCCCGACTGGTTAGCTCTGTGAGATAATGAGTAAAGCATTGCCCGGCTGGTTAGCTCAGTGAGATAAAGAGTAAAGCATTGCCTGGCTGTTTAGCTCAGTGAGATAATGAGTAAAGCATTGCCCGGCTGTTTAGCTCAGTGAGATAATGAATAAAGCATTGCACGACTGGTTAGCTCAGTGAGATAAAGAGTAAAGCATTGCCTGGCTGTTTAGCTCAGTGAGATAATGAGTAAAGCATTGCCCGGCTGTTTAGCTCAGTGAGATAATGAATAAAGCATTGCACGACTGGTTAGCTCAGTGAGATAATGAGTAAAGCATTGCCCGGCTGGTTAGCTCAGTAAGATAATGAGTAAAGCATTGCCTGGCTAATTAGCTCAGTGAGATAATGTGTGCCCGGCTGGTCAGCTCAGTGAGATAATGAGTAAAGCATTGCCCGGCTGGTTAGCTCAGTGAGATAATGAGTAAAGCATTGCCCGGCTGGTTAGCTCAGTGAGATAATGAGTAAAGCATTGCCCGGCTGGTTAGCTCAGTGAGATAATGTGTGCCCGGCTGGTCAGCTCAGTGAGATAATGAGTAAAGATGCAGATCAGTAAATTGTTCGAATCTCAAATAAATAATTGATATTTCAGGTAAATTTCTTCTAAAAACTACATTTTTCTATCAATTCAAGTACAATTTACACTTTGTAATTTCAGGATACTAGTATGATATTGTACAATAGTCTACACTTTCAAACCACCTCAGTTTCCTCTGAAATGTCATTCTTCCTTCAACACAGTTAAGCTACCAGTCATTATCAACTTCTGATAAGGACTTTTTAAATATAGTAACAAAGGTCACCATCTTTAACCCCTAACCCCTGAGCCAATCTCAAACAAGCATTTTATTACACTAACTCATAGCATAGACATGAACATTCATGACCAATGTTTCTTCAAATTGTAACTGAGAAATCAAATAGCTATTTCACGTAAGAGAGGTCACTGTGACCCCATGAACTGGTAACAGAGGTCATGCCCTATGACCCCATGAGGCAACCTTTTGATTACAGTGACACAAACCTATGGTGTGCAGATATGGACATCTTGGTTTAAATGCTTCTTAAGTCATTGCTGAGAAACCAGATATCTATTTTCAGTACTGTAGACCCCACCCTTTGACTAGTGACCTCATAAGAAATCAAACCAATCTTTTCATTAAATCTATTCATGGTGTGTGATTATGAAGACCATATCTCTTATGTTTCAAATGTTAGAAAGACAGATAGTCAGAAACACAAAACATAAAGTTAACAATATTGTTACAAATAAATACATTAATATGCTTCCCATTCTACTGGGGCATGATAATTTTAATTTTACAATCAGATGAAGAATATACCTTTATCAGAACAGAATACTGTTGCTGAAAATTTACTTCTAAGAAAATACTTACATCACAGGAACCAACAAAATTTTAAAAGCAGGGCTGTAGTAGCATAAATTAAGCAGATCGTCATACACATTGAACCTCTCCATTTCTCCCCTCAGGATATGATCTCTGAGTGTGAACCATACCTGATATAGAGGCCAGCAGCAGGTCCTTTTTGATCTCCCTGTATACATAGTCATAACTCTGGGGCTTCAAGGGGGACCCTGTTGACATGATCATTTTCAGGGTTTTCAGCTTGTGGGTCGCCCCTGTGATGTCAAGTAATGAAGACATGTAAATGGAATTGTTCTCCAAAGTTGTAATACAACATATATCATTTAACATTTAACCTCAAAGAAAATGATTTCATATTAAAAAAGAATTACTGGTAGTTAGACATGGCTTTCGCAACACTCGATACTCAACCCCCCCCCCCCCTCCCCCCCCCCCAACCCAAATAAAAACCTAGTGATTTTTACATTAACCTTCAGAAAAAAATACTTAAACCCTAACATATACATAAAAAAACAGCATTCCTGCCAGTTTGATAAAAAAAAAATGGGATGAGAGATATTGTTTAAATGGTGTGAATTGAAATTTTCCCACCTGTGACCTTGCCCTTTGATGTTACACGACCTTCAATATCAATAGGGACCCTGATCCATGATTGTCAGCATTCAGGCAAACTTCATTGAACTTTATCATGAAGATGCTAAATATTTTATTGATACAAGGAATTTCAAGCTTTTCCCCTCAGTGACCTTGACCTTCAACAATCATTAGAAAGTTGATTCTCATGGAAGGTAGCATTTCAGAATATGCTTAAAATCGAGGTAAAAATGCAGCATATAACACTGCACGCAAATAAATTAACACAAGACTCAGAGTGTGAATGAAACAACAGGCAGGATACTGAATCTCCAGTGCGACATATTGTTTTTATGGAATGGGATAATAATTAAGCTTTATAACATATGGATTCATTAAACTGGTTCATTTATACAATGTCTGTGAAAGAAATATAGAACATTCATTACCTGGCCTCAGTCCCCTGTCTTCCATAACAGCAAGCCATTTAGCACTAGTCCCAAACAATGTGATTCTATAGGAAAGTAAAATAGATGTGATATCAAATTCACTGTGAATTCTTAGAATTATCAAAACTGTCAGCAATATCTAATCAATTTCATCTCGACAATAAGTCTTAAATTCACAGACATTTCACCATAATGATTAGGAGTCACTACAAATGTTGACAACCCACTTTCAAGTTTTAGGAAAATTGCTGCCATTTTCCACTGATTCTATATTTGCAACCAATATGGCCACAAAGTAATCACAATAACATTAGTGCAAGTTGTATCAGTATTTACCCCAATTCATCCACAAGGTCCCAGAGATGATTGGCATGAGGAACCAAAGGAGATCCATCATACAGAACAATGGCTGCTCCCGAAACGAGACCCGAGACCAGCCAATTCCACATCATCCACCCGACCTGTCAATCATAAAAAACATCATTCACCCGACCTGTCACTTATAGAAAACATCACCCACCCAACCTGTCAATTATAGAAAACATCACCACCCAACCTGTCAATTATAGAAAACATCACCCACCCAACCTGTCAATTATAGAAAAAATCACCCACCCAACCTGTCAATTATAGAAAAAATCACCCACCCAACCTGTCAATCATAAACAACATCATCCACCCAACCTGTCAATTATAGAAAACATCATCCACCCAACCTGTCAATTATAGAAAAAATCACCCACCCAACCTGTCAATCATAAAAAACATCATCCACTCGACCTGTCAATTATAGAAAACATCACCCACCCAACCTGTCAATTATAGAAAAAATCACCCACCCAACCTGTCAATCATAAAAAACATCATCCACTCGACCTGTCAATTATAGAAAACATCACCCACCCAACCTGTCAATTATAGAAAAAATCACCCACCCAACCTGTCAATCATAAAAAACATCATCCACCCAGCCTGTCAATTATAGAAAACATCACCTACCCAACCTGTCAATAAAAAAAAACATCATCCACCCAACCTGTCAATTATAGAAAACATCATCCACCCAACCTGTCAATTATAGAAAACATCACCCACCCAACCTGTCAATCATAAACAAGAGGCCCATGGGCCACATCGCTCACCTGAGTCACCTTGGCCCATATCTGAAGACTTTCCATATATATTTGCATGTAAAACCTTAGTCCCTATTATGGCCCAAACTACCCTTTGCAAACTTGAATCTACACTATGTCAGAAAGCTTTCATGTAAATGTCAACTTCTTTGGCCCAATGGTTCTTGAGAAGAAGATTTTTAAAGCTTTTTCCTATATTTGTATGTAAAACTTTGACCTCCCCCCCCCCACTTGTGGCCCTATCCTACCCCCCGGGGGCCATGATTTGAACAAACTTGAATCTGCACTATGTCAGAAAGTTTTCTTGTAAATATCAGCTTTTCTGCCTCAGTGGTTATTGAGAAAAAGATTTTAACTATATATTTGTATGTAAAACTTTGATCCCCCCTTGTGGTCCCATCCTACCCCCGGGGGCCATGATTTGAACAAACTTGAATCTGCACTATGTCAGAAAGTTTTCATGTAAAAATCAGCTTTTCTGGCTCAGTAGTTCTTGAGAAGAAGATTTTTCCTATATATTTGTATGTAAAACTTTGATCCCCTATTGTGGCCCCATCCAACCCCCGGAGCCCATGATTTGAAGAAACTTGAATCTGCATTATGTCAGGAAGCTTTCATGTAAATCTCAGCTTTTCTGGCTTAGTGGTTCTTGAGAAGAAGATTTTTAAAGTTTTTCCCTATATATTTGTATGTAAAACTTTGATCCCCCCTTGTGGCCCCATCCTACCTCCAGGGGCCATGATTTGAACAAACTTGAATCTGCACTATGTCAGAAAGTTTTCATGTAAAAATCAGCTTTTCTGGCTCAGTGGTTCTTGAGAAGAAGATTTTTAAAGATTTTTCCTATATATTTGTATGTAAAACTTTGATCCCCTATTGTGGCCCCATCCAACCCCCGGGACCCATGATTTGAACAAACTTGAATCTGCATTATGTCAGGAAGCTTTCATGTAAATCTCAGCTTTTCTGGCTTAGTGGTTCTTGAGAAGAAGATTTTTAAAGTTTTTCCCTATATATTTGTATGTAAAACTTTGATCCCCCCTTGTGGCCCCATCCTACCTCCAGGGGCCATGATTTGAACAAACTTGAATCTGCACTATGTCAGAAAGTTTTCATGTAAAAATCAGCTTTTCTGGCTCAGTGGTTCTTGAGAAGAAGATTTTTAAAGATTTTTCCTATATATTTGTATGTAAAACTTTGATCCCCTATTGTGGCCCCATCCAACCCCCGGGACCCATGATTTGAACAAACTTGAATCTGCATTATGTCAGGAAGCTTTCATGTAAATCTCAGCTTTTCTGGCTTAGTGGTTCTTGAGAAGAAGATTTTTAAAGTTTTTCCCTATACATTTGTATGTAAAACTTTGATCCCCCCCCCCCTTGTGGCCCCATCCTACCACCGGGGGCCATGATTTGAACAAACTTGAATCTGCAATATGTCAGGAAGCTTTCAGGTAAATTTCAGCTCTTCTGGCCCAGTGGTTCTTGAGAAGAAGATTTTTAAATGACACCACCCTATTTTTGCATTTTTGTGATTATCTCCCCTTTGAAAGGGACATGGCCCTTCATTTGAACAAACTTGAAAGCCCTTCATTCAAGGATGCTTTTGGCCATGTTTGGTTGAAATTGGCCCAGTAGTTCTGGAGAAGAAGTCGAAAATGTGAAAAGTTTAACAGACAGACAGACAGACGGACAGACAGACGACGGACAAAAAGCGATCAGAAAAGCTCACTTGAACCTTCGGTTCAGGTGAGCTAAAAACATAATCCACCCAACTTGTCAATTATAGAAAACATCATCCACCCAACCTGTCAATCATAAAAAACATCATCCACCCAACCATACAGTAAAATATCTGTATCTCGAATATGGTTTATCTCGAATACCCCGCTTGAGTCGAAGTCGACCGCTGGTCCCGGTCGTTTTCCCTATATAAATGATTAAAAAAACTTCTGATATTTCGAACACGGTAATCTCGAATACTCCACTTATATCGAAGTATTTTCAAGGTCCAATGCCCTAAATTCTCCTGGTTTATCTCGAAGTGCAGTCAATTTTCCACTCTGCTTACCATACCTAGCATAGTTAAGTCACACATTCACACCCGCGGCTACATCAATTATAATTAATGACCGCTAATCCACGTTTGCCTTTTCCAACCAGTCCCAGGTCACAATAAATGGTTCAACAGCTTGGGTGATTAGTGAAGTCTTCCAACATTACTGCTAAAGTTCGCTGCCAACAATGAACTAACACACCCGATTCCAGGGATGGTGTTTTGAATGATACACGCTATATCATTAACATGTGGGTTAGATAAACGCACAGAATTGTCGAATTGCGTTTGAAAGTAATGCTCATAATAACGATAACACATTTAATAATACACGCTTCATCATTACAACTAGAACAGAGAAAACATGAAAATTTATTCAATAAACATTCAAAAGGTTTTTTTTTAAAAATCCGTCTTTTTGTTTTTTACGTGATAGGTTCTTTCACTACAACGCAATAGCTACATCCCAGTCGAGCCTGGACATCAGTAAACTTAAAGTAAGCATACAGGCACGATCATTTTAATTTTGAAACACATTGTGAATTCAATTGGATGTTTATATACATTAAAAAAACCAAAATGTTTATCTTTGAAATTGCACAACATTAATTTATCAACTTGTATTAAACTATAAGAAACGGCAACGGGGTTGTTGTTTATAATGCAAATCCCATTCTATGCATCAAATATCCTCCTTCAAAAAAATAATAAAGATCGATTTTGGATATCTCGAACCCCCGGATATCTTGAAAAATTTTCGAGGTCCCTCGGACTTCGAGATAGAGATATTTTACTGTATTCCATTTTCAATCCCATTCTTATATATAGGTGCCCCCACAATACAAACACATTGAGGTTCATTACATGATTGATGGCGATCCACCCAGATTCTTACTCTACTCACTGTGGTGTAATAAAAGACGATATCGCCCTTTATCTAATATTGCTGTACTCACTGTGGTGTAATAAAAGACGATATCGCCCTTTATCTAATATTGCTGTACTCACTGTGGTGTAATAAAAGAAGACATCGTCTCTTCCCATGTTGCTCTGGATGATATGTTCTTCTAAATGCTTCAGCAAGGTTCCCTGTCACCAATAAAAACAAAAACTTATATACAAATGTATAGCATAATTATTATCAGTATTTAGTATTGTAAAAGCAGCTAATTAAAATTTGTGGAGTTCAATTCCATTTGGTAATTTACACTATTACATAATACCTATATGTACCCATATGCATGAATACATATATATTGCGATTGTTATCACCCACAAAACCTACACCTTGTTATCATCCTTTCTTCCTCAAACTGTCATGACCGTATAACGGTCATTTTCTGCAGTTGGAAATTTTTGCGATTTAATCCATAAATGGTAGCAAATTATATCCAATTTCTGTGGTTGCATCATACCTATATTTATCATATACCCATCAATGTATCGTTCTTTGATACTGTGGATTTCACAGAGTGTGATTTGGTTTTCCGGATCACCACACTGTGGTTTTCTGATTCCGTATCAGTATCCTCTGAAACTGATGCCATCACAATAACGTTACAATGCATCAACGCAACGTTATTTGTGGAAAATATTGACCGCATCACAAATGAAACTGCGTACACAAAACATAATTTCATGGTATGTCTGTGTTTTTGATAATTTGGATTACATTTATTATTTTATAAATGTGGATTTAAAGGGGTATATAATAAATTTATCATTACTACAGTAACTTGATCTGAAGAGTTGGATCACGTCTCGTTGACAGGCACGGATCATCAGATCAAACTCGATGCTTCGCGTCTCGTGTGATCTGATGATCCGCGCCTGTCAACTCAACGTATCCGACTCTTCGGATCAAGTTACTGTAGTGATGATACATATGTACCCATATGCATGTATACATATATATTGTGATTGTAATTTTTGCGGATTTTTCATATCCACAAAAAATAGACAACCGTAGAAAATACCTGTTATATGGTACATGTATTTCACTCTTAGACTAACTAAAATATACAGTCAACTCTCGATAAACCGCCACCTTTTGTTCTTATGAAATTATGGCATTATAACGAATTTGGCAATGAATTGAATTACTGCCATCTTGAAGAAATAGAGTTACCGTTCTTTTATATGTAAGAGTTATCTTTCCTCTATTTACAATACTTATGTAAGTGAGCGATCCTTTGCTACTAAGATGTCGCCCACTGTCCTTCTTTTGATATAGCATTTTCCCATAAAACAGAAAATGATTTGCAATATCCTGATGGGTACATTTTTTATGATGTCCTTGGTACGTAATGATTTTCTTTTTCTCATCGAAATTTAACAGGACCCTCTTTCGTGGCGAAGCCATAGCTAAATTGTATAAACAACTTGACTACAGTTCATCTCGAGTATTTTTCTTGTTTATTCAATACAGCAATTACTGGGATCCTTCTGTCCAGGTGTACGCCGGAGATTGATAATGACCAATTTACTGCTTCACTGACCACGTGCACCCGTGGCGGTTTATTGAGATAATTAACACGTTGAAATAGACTTTTGTAATGAAAACACTGTGGCAAATGGCGATAGCGAATTTGGCGTTTTAACGAGAGTTTTAAGTAACAGGAAAAATGTTCCAAGAAAAATACGGCGTTATAACGAAAATGGCGATGAATTGAGTGGCGATAATTCGAGAGTTACCTGTAAATGATTTAAAAGTTCCAGCAATTTCAATAATGAATCCGAGTTATTTTTTTTATACTTTGATCAATGTAATCCACTTACCCCAACTGAATGGACCATACATTTAGGGGCTCCCGTGGTCCCAGATGAGTACATTATAAATAGAGGATGGTTGAAGGGCACCTGCTCAAAGTACAGCTCCACATCAGAGTCAATGGGCGACAGGAAGTCTTCCAGGAGACAACTAAAACAACAGCATGGACACTGGTCAGGACTGTTGTTCATGAAGTCGCGTATCACACAAATATCACGATTAATCTTACACCCAACTAAAACAACAGCATGAAGACTGATCAGGATAATTGTTCGTGAATTTACACATCACACAAATATCATGGTTAATCTAACTCCCTGAGGTTCATTTTCACTGTAGTTTAATTTTTGCTATTTTCAATATAAGTCAAAACCATGCAGTCAAAACTTAAGCAAATATTATGATAGCATCACTCTAACAGTTACATCAAAACTGGAATATTACAATTGTGTTTTATTTTACCTCAGGACATCTCACCTGTTTGATATTGCAGAAATATCACTGGATGCATCCGGAACAAACCTCAGAACCACAACCTTTTCCAAGTCAGGTAGCCCTAGGGACAAGACAATGATGTCATTAATTGAGTGAGGATGAGAAACGAAGAAAAGGTCATTAATTGAGTGTGGATGAGAGAAGATGATAATGTTTTCTATTGAGTGTGGACGAGAGAAGACAATGTCATTGACTGAGTGTGGATGAGAGAAGACAATGTCATTGACTGAGTGTGGACGAGAGAAGACAATGATGTTATTGAGTGTGGACGAGAGAAGACAATGATGTTATTGAGTGTGGGTGAGAGAAGACAATGATGTTATTGAGTGTGGGTGAGAGAAGACAATGATGTTATTGAGTGTGGGTGAGAGAAGACAATGATGTTATTGAGTGTGGGTGAGAGAAGACAATGATGTTATTGAGTGTGGGTGAGAGAAGATGATGATGTTATTGAGTGTGGTAGAGAAGACAATGATGTTATTGAGTGTGGACGAGAGAAGACAATGATGTTATTGAGTGTGGGTGAGAGAAGACAATGATGTTATTGAGTGTGGGTGAGAGAAGACAATGATGTTGTTTAGTGTGGGTGAGAGAAGTGAGGGTGGTAGAGAAGACGATTATGTTATTGAGTGTGGGTGAGAGAAGACAATGTTGTTATTGAGTGTGGTAGAGAAGACAATGATCTTATTGAGTGTGGGTGAGAGAAGATGATGATGTTATTGAGTGTGTCAGAGAAGACGATGATGTTATTGAGTGTGGTAGAGAAGACAATGATGTTATTGAGTGTGGGTGAGAGAAGATGATGATGTTATTGAGGGTGGTAGAGAAGACGATGATGTTATTGAGTGTGGATGAGAGAAGACGATGATGTTATTGAGTGTGGGTGAGAGAAGACAATGATGTTATTGAGATTGGGTGAAAGAGGACGATGATGTTATTGAGTGTGGTAGAGAAGACGATGATGTTATTGAGTGTGAGTGAGAGAGGACGATGATGTTATTGAGTGTGGGTGAGAGAAGACAATGATGTTATTGAGTGTGGTAGAGAAGACGATGATGTTATTGAGTGTGGAGGAGAGAAGACAATGATGTTATTGAGTGTGGGTGAGAGAGGACGATGATGTTATTGAGTGTGGGTGAGAGAAGATGATGATGTTATTAAGTGTGGGTGAGAGAGGACGATGATGTTATTGAGTGTGGATGAGAGAAGACAATGATGTTATTGAGTGTGGGTGAGAGAGGACGATGATGTTATTGAGTGTGGATGAGAGAAGACAATGATGTTATTGAGTGTGGGTGAGAGAAGATGATGATGTTATTGAGTGTGGGTGAGAGAAGACGATGATGTTATTGAGTGTGGATGAGAGAAGACAATGATGTTATTGAGTGTGGGTGAGAGAAGACAATGATGTTATTGAGTGTGGATGAGAGAAGACAATGATGTTATTGAGTGTGGGTGAGAGAGGACGATGATGTTATTGAGTGTGGGTGAGAGAGACAATGATGTTATTGAGTGTGGGTGAGAGAGGACAATGATGTTATTGAGTGTGGTAGAGAAGACAATGATGTTATTGAGTGTGGTAGAGAAGACAATGATGTTATTAAGTGTGGGTGAGAGAAGACAATGATGTTATTGAGTGTGGGTGAGAGAAGACGATGATGTTATTGAGTGTGGGTGAGAGAAGACAATGATGTTATTGAGTGTGGGTGAGAGAGGACGATGATGTTATTGAGTGTGGTAGAGAAGACAATCATGTCATTGTAGTGTACATGTAACCTTCCATTGTACAGCTGGAAAAACAGATGCAGTATTTTCCCAGCGAGTTAGCGCTCTACAGCTATTTATTGTACAGTTCACAATCTCACCTGTATCAAACTTACTGCAGCTGACTGACGTAATTATAAAGATACAGGAGACTTCTTTATTTTATCTGTGATAAGTACATGGAATTATTGAGAATGATACGATTATTTATTGGGATTGATTGATTGTTGATTCAATCTAATCAAAATCAGATCTTCTCTAACCGTTACACTGGAGAAGGATCTGACAGCATTTCATTTGAGATCATATGTTATTGACCCCAGTCTCATAAAATTATTCAATACATATTTAACCAATAACAATTATAGCCTGACAAAGTATCAAGTACCAATCAGAAATCATTTTATTGATCAGAAGCGTATTTGGATTGGAAGTTCGCAAAAAAAATAGTGTCAATCCATGAAATGTTTATTAAACGAATTCCAAATATCAGCATTATCAACGGAGGAACGTAGGAAGATCTTAGATATTATACATCCATTATCGTTAAAATATATTTTATTTGTGTGGTTAACATCGCTCATGGCCGCTACCATCTTCTTCAATTATTCCCCCGTGCTTCTCAGTAATAATTGACATGCATATGATAAATGCCAAGTATGTTCCAATATAACAGCAAAAACTTTCATGTTAGCGAAAGCCATCATTTGATTGGTCAAGTATGAAAGGTGAAATAACACGACCTCAAACGCAATGCTGTCGGACCCTGCTCCAGTGTAATGGTTAAAGAAGATCTAATTTTAATTAGAATGGTTGTTGATTGTATATTGTTTAATGTTCCTCTTGAGAAGTTTTCACTCTTATGGAGATGTCACCATTGCTGGTGAAGGGCTATAGAATTTAGGCCTATGCTTGGTGCTTACACCCTTTGAGCAGGGAGGAATCTTTATTGTGCCACACCTGCTGTGACACTGGACCTCGGTTTTTGAGGCCTCATCCAAAGGATTGTCCCCATTTAGTTGTCTTTAATGACAAGCAAGGGGTACTGAGGACCTATTCTAACCAGGATTCCAACAGGAAATCGACGTCAGGACATTCTAGTTGTGAAATGTGAATGCACATTGTAAAGCACATAGAAAAAAGGGAATAAGAGAAAGGTCAGAGTTCACAGGGAGATGTAGTGTACAGGTGTCAGGTTAATCAGGTGTAACTGTTATAATAAACCATCAGATTACACTCAGTCATCTATAACAACAGTATAAGTACATACCTCTGACCACTTGTTCCAGCTTCTCCAGGTGTGAGTGAATTTTACCATTGTACCACACAGCATTAATACTGAATATCAACTTGGGCTTTATTTGTGAAAATCTGTCTAGAACACCCTACAAAATCAACATCAGATGAGGGATCACAGATACTTCACAAAATCAACATCACATCAGGGATCACAGATACTTTACAAAATTGTTTAATATATGGAGATTTGTGGAACATTTCTAAAGGCTTTATCATTGTTTGCATACAGATCTGTAGTCAGTTTCCCCCCAGCAGAATTTTCTGGGAATATGCACATCTACACAGTGTGTCCTTCTCAACTACAAAGTTTCACGAAATTCGGTTGAGCGGTCTTGGAGGGAGATGTGCTGACAAGAAAGGGACTGACGGAGGGGTCTAAAACATTATACTCTCCGCTTCGTTGTGTGGCGTATAATGAAGAGAGGTAGAATCTCAGACAAACCTGCACCCCGAAGTCTGGGGAAGTGGAACTCCAAATGGCTCCTATGGATGCAGCAGCTAACATGGCCTCCAGAGCCTCACAACAGTTTGGAATGTACCCTGAATATATTGTAAATGTATTAGTTCCACATGTACAATGCTTAGCAGAAACTGAATATATTGTAAATGTATTAATTTCCCATGTACAATGCTTAGCAGAAATTGAGTTTTTGCTTGTTTAGCTTTAATTTAATTTCACATTTTTGCAACTACATGTACAGAATGTATATGCAAGTTAATTCATGAAAATAGACATTTTTTCCATAAATTTAATTTAGCGGAAGTTTTCTTTCACCATAAGCACTCAACAATACACTGCCTAATGTAAATTTACAAGAAACAGACAGAACCTCTAGAGATTCAAAACAGTTTGGTTTCTACCACGAATATCAACAGACAAGCACTATATGTGCCCTGAATATAAACAGGCAAATAATGTGGAGCCTCACAACAGTTCTGTTAAGTACCAGGTACATGTTAAAGCTTTAACATTGTTTGCTATTTCTATTCAGTGTATAATGTACCCTGAGGTTAAATAAAAACAGGCAAAAAATTGTGGAGCCTCACAAGTTCAGTTATAAACCAGTTACATGTTTTAGTGCTTTAATATTGTTTGCTGTTTCTATTCAGAGTATAATATACCCTGAGGTTTAATAACAAGAGGCCCAAGGGCCTAGAATCGCTCTTCTGATAAATTGTACAACCCCACCATTTCTATTCTTAGCCTCTTAGTATTCTAAATCTTTAGTTAAATCCTAAGAATTCAAAAAAGTAGGTCAATGTGACCTACTTTTTGGTTTACACATTTTGAGAACCCAAGAAATATCAACTGACAAAGTTTGATGATTTTAAGCCAATTAGTATCTGAATATTGAAATATAGCTGTCAAATTCCAATCGTAGGTCATGGTGACCTACTTTTTGGTCAGCGAACTCCGAACATGCAAGACCCATCAACTGACAAAGTTTGATGACTGTAGGTCAAATAGTATCTGAATATTGAAATATAGCCGTCAAATTCCAAAAGTAGGTCAAGGTGACCTACTTTTTCGTCAACACCCTTCAAACATGCAAGACCCAACAACTGACAAAGTTTGATGACTGTAGGTCAAATAGTATCTGAATTATATAAATATAGCCGTCCAATTCCAAAAGTAGGTCAAGGTGACCTTCTTTTTGGTCAACACCCTTTGAACATGCAAGACGCATCAACTGACAAAGTTTGATGACTGTAGGTCAAATAGTATCTGAAATATATAAATATAGGTGTCCAATTCCAAAAGTAGGTCAAGTTGACCTACTTTTTGGTCGAAACACTTCGAACATGCAAGACCCATCAACTGACAAAGTTTGATGACTGTAGGTCAAATAGTATCTGAATATATAAATATAGCCGTCAAATTCCAAAAGTAGGTCAAGGTGACCTATTTTTTGGTCGACACACTCCGTTGACTCAAGATGCATCAACTGTCAAAGTTTGATGATTGTAGGTCAAATAGTGTCTGAAATATAGTAATTTAGCTGTCAAATACCAAAAGTAGGTCACGGTGACCTACTTTTTGGTCGACACAAACCGAAGACGAAGACGCATCAACTGACAAAGTTTGATGATCCTAGGTTTTACAGTGCCCAAAATATGCATCTAAAATTGAAAATGTGAAATTTGAATATCTGCAAAATTCAAAAAGTAGGTCACTGTGACCTACTTTTTTTATAAATATGTTTCAAGGCCTCAAGATGCATCAACTTACAAGATTTGATGATTCTAAACCTCTCGGTATTTGAAATAACAACTTAAAATATATCTATAAATGATAAGCCATAAAATTCAGAAAGTAGGTCACGGTGACCTATTTTTCAGTTGATGCATTTCAAGGTCCCATGATCCACCAACTGACAAGTTTTGATGATCATAGGCTTCAAAGTGTCCAAAATATGCATCAAAATAAATTTTAAAATAAATACCTGCAAAATTCAAAAAGTAGGTCACCGTGACCTACTTTTGAGACAACTTGACACAAGGTCCTAAGATGCATCAACTGTCAAAATTTGATGATCCTAGTCCTTATAATGACTAAAATATCTAAGATTTAAGGAATTTAAAAAATTTTTAAATTTAGGTCAACTTTGAAGTGACCTTGAGACCACGCCCTTTGCCCCAGGGTAATGCCTTGAACAATTTTTAATCTACAACATATCCTCATCCTTATGTGTAAGTTTGGTGATAATCTGCCCTGTGGTTCTTGAGAAGAAGATTTTTTAGCAACCACTACTTTTGTTTGTATTTTCCTGATTATCTCCCCTTGTTAAAGGGTCACATCCCTCTATTTAGTATGTATGAAAGCCCTTGGGCCAATGATACCCTGTACCAAATTTGAAAGAAATTGGCCAAGGGGTTCTTGAGTTATAGCTCTTTTTCTAAAAAGTTTACGCACACCGCACACCGCACAAATTTGGGCCAATGATACCCTGTACCAAATTTGAAAGAAATTGGCCAAGGGGTTCTTGAGTTATAGCTCTTTTTCTAAAAAGTTTACGCACACCGCACAAATGGCCATAGCATTAGCTCTTTGAGCCTTTGGCTCAGAAGAGCTAAAAACAGGCAAATAATCAGAGAAAGTTTCACCAACACACATTTTATTGCATGAAATGATTCAATTTCTCTAAAATTAAAACTACAATTGTGTGTAAATATTTAGTGCATACAAAATTTAAATCATGGTACTTATCAAGGAACAATTTTGTGCCACTGTTGTACTCCATTAACAATCATAAAATAGTTCTGTAGTATATAGAGGAGAGAAAATTTATGGCTGGACCGGGAATCGAACACGGGACCCCTGCATTACTAGTCAGGTGCTCTAACCACTGAGCTATCCAGACCGATATCCACGGTCCGTATAGACCTAACTATTACAGTTTTATCATTTTGTGCTAATCACATCACAATAATCAAATACTTTTGTTGTTGTTGTGCATGATCAACAATCATGAATTGCTGCCTTAGTGTTCTTGTATGTTAATATACAATTAAGGCAACAATTTGAAATTTCATTTAATTTATACCAGGAAAATTTTGCCCTTGTTTAATGTTGACACAGTCTAGGATGTTTATAGTTCACACACTAAACATACTGAATGACCAAATTAAAAATATGGGGACAATTTTAAAATTACTTAATATAGACATTACTCTAAGCAGCAGTAAACTTGAAGGTGAATGGTTTTCAGCAAATTGTCATGCAATGCCTCTGGTGAAAAATAATGAAAGACAGAAAATACTCATACATCTGTCAATGGTACCTGTTCTTATAGTGAATCACATTCAAAATGAAAATTTGTCAAGAAAAACAGAAACGAACTGCGGTGACCACGACAATGAATTGCAGTAACCACAGCACAACAGAAAGAAACAGAAATAAATTGCGGTAACCATGACACAACAGAGAGAAATAGAAACAAATCGCAGTAACCGCGGCAACAAATCGCGGTAACCATGGCACGACTGAGAGAAACACTGTATCATACCTACGACTCGGTCCCCTTCCTGTACCCCCATTTTCCTCATGGCTGCCGCATATCTTGCTACTGTTGATCGGAGCTGCTTGTAAGTTTTCTTTTGTATACCTTTCATTCCTAGACCCTCTCCTGAATAATTAGACAACCATTGGACAATAATTAGACAATGATTATATAGACAGTAATTGTTCTATAATTAAAAAATGATTAGACAATAATTAAACAATGATTAGACAATGATTAAACAATAATTAGACAATGATTATATAGACAATAATTGTACTATAATTAAAAAATAATTACACAATGCATAGACAATAATTAGACAATGATTAGACAATAATAAGACAATGATTAGACAATAATTGTACAATAATTAGACATTAAATAGACAATAATGGGACTATAATAGTACAATAATTAAACAAGAGGCCCAAGGGCCTAGAATCGCTCTTCTGATAAATTGTACAACACCACATTATTTCTATTCTTAGCCTCTTAGTATTCTAAATCTTTAGTTAAATCCTAAGAATTCAAAAAAAGTAGGTCAATGTGACCTACTTTTTGGTTTACACATTTTGAGAACCCAAGAAATATCAACTGACAAAGTTTGATGATTTTAAGCCAATTAGTATCTGAATATTGAAATATAGCTGTCAAATTCCAATCGTAGGTCATGGTGACCTACGTTTTGGTCAGCGAACTCCAAACATGCAAGACCGATCAACTGACAAAGTTTGATGACTGTATGTCAAATAGTATCTGAAATATATAAATATAGCCGTCAAATTCCAAAAGTAGTTCAAGGTGACCTACTTTTTCGTCAACACCCTTCAAACATGCAAGACCCAACAACTGACAAAGTTTGATGACTGTAGGTCAAATAGTAGCTGAATTATATAAATATAATCGTCCAATTCCAAAAATAGGTCAAGGTGACCTACTTTTGGTCGAAACCCTTCGAACATGCAAGACCCATCAACTGACAAAGTTTGATGACTGTAGGTCAAATAGTATCTGAAATATATAAATATAGCCGTCAAATTCCAAAAGTAGGTCAAGGTGACCTACTTTTTGGTCGACACACTCCGTAGACTCAAGATGCATCAACTGTCAAAGTTTGATGATTGTAGGTCAATTAGTGACTGAAATATATAAATATAACTGTCAAATGCCAAAAGTAGGTCACAGTCACCTACTTTTTGGTCGATACACTCCGAAGACTCAAGATGCATCAACTGACAAAGTTTGATGATTGTAGGTCAAATAGTGTCTGAAATATACTAATTTAGCTGTCAAATACCAAAAGTAGGTCACGGTGACCTACTTTTTGGTCGACACAAACCGAAGACTGAAGACGCATCAACTGACAAAGTTTGATGATCCTAGGTTTTACAGTGTCCAAAATATGCATCTAAAATTGAAAATGTGAAATTTGAATATCTGCAAAATTCAAAAAGTAGGTCACTGTGACCTACTTTTTTATAAATATGTTTCAAGGCCTCAAGATGCATCAACTTACAAGATTTGATGATTCTAAACCTCTCAGTATTTGAAATAACAACTTAAAATATATCTATAAATGATAAGCCATAAAATTCAGAAAGTAGGTCATGGTGACCTATTTTTCAGTTGACGCATTTCAAGGTCGCATGATCCACCAACTGACAAGTTTTGATGATCATAGGCTTCAAAGTGTTCAAGATATGCATCAAAATTAATTTTAAAATAAATACCTGCAAAATTCAAAAAGTAGGTCACCATGACCTACTTTTGAGACAACTTGACACAAGGTCCTAAGATGCATCAACTGTCAAAATTTGATGATCCTAGTCCTTATAATGACTAAAATATCTAAGATTTAAGGAAATATAAATTTAGGTCAACTTTGAAGTGACCTTGAGACCACGCCCTTTGCCCCAGGGTAATGCCTTGAACAATTTTTAATCTACAACATATCCTCATCCTTATGTGTAAGTTTGGTGATAATCTGCCCTGTGGTTCTTGAGAAGAAGATTTTTTAGCAACCACTACTTTTGTTTGTATTTTCCTGATTATCTCCCCTTGTTAAAGGGTCACATCCCTCTATTTAGTATGTATGAAAGCCCTTGGGCCAATGATACCCTGTAACAAATTTGAAAAAAATTGGCCAAGGGGTTCTTGAGTAATAGCCCTTTTTCTAAAAAGTTTACGCACACCGCACAAATGGCCATAGCATTAGCTCTTTGAGCCTTCGGCTCAGAAGAGCTAAAAATAATTGTAGAAGATCAGTGCAACAAATCTTGAGAAAGATGAGAAATTTGACTTGCAATGAAGAAAGTCTTCGACCGTGAAAATAATTTAGTTTTGAGGACACGCCTGTGTATTTTAAACAAAAACCTCTCATAAAAAGGACATACCACTAATCGTTGACAATGGTATTTGTATGAAGTTGAAGAGAACTTCTAACAGGGAGGTGGTGCTATTAGTCATCTTTGTGTTGTACATGTCAATATGTATGTGTGTTTAAGTGTTTTTAATTGTGTGTGGAAAAAAAAATATGTTTGTGAAACACTATGCCACAGAGGCAACAAAGAAACTATAAACAATGTCAAAACCTTAGGCACAAAAAGAGAGGAATTTGTATATGAAATATGAGATACCTATCTCTCACCATGTAAAAGTTTATCAGCAAGTTTAAGTTTAATCTAAAGTTTTGAAATTTGAGTAAAACCCTAATTTCAAGGTCACAACATTAAAGATCATGGTAATAAATCACACAAAGGTCTTGTATAAGGATCCCATACACAAAATAAGAATGCCCTATCTTAAATCATTCAGGAGATATTGCATAGGTTAACTTAAAATAGGTCAAACTCCAACACAAAGTCAAGGTCACAAGTCAAAAACTTTGGTGCCAATAAACAGGTCTTGTCACAAGGAATGCACATATGAAATACATGTAGATCAAGAGCCTTATTACTAGCCATTAAAAATTATGAGCAAGCTAGGTTAAAGTTCCGGACGGACAGACAGGACAAAAACAATATGCAACTGACTTTAGTTGCAGGGGTATAAAAACAACAGGAAAAACAAATAATACTATCACTTACCATTCAAAAGAGCTATAAGCAAGCTTACAGTTTCAGACGGACAGAAAAACACAGAGGACATAAACAATGCAATCTAATTAAAATTAGATCCTTTGATCCGCTCATAGTCGATGAGCGGATCAAAGGATCTAATTTTAATTAGATTGATAAACAATGTACCCTTGACTTTAGTTGGAATGGCATAAAAACAAAGAAAAACAAATAATAATACCAATGTCAAAACTATGTAATATACATAAATAAACATATCTTCTAATCAGTTTTACATGTATGTTTCATGAAGTTATTCACACACCTGGAATTTGCGGGATTCTTACCTGTGGCGTAAACTGCCACCCTGTCATCATTGTAACGCAGCAAGTTCTCCGCAAAGTTCAGACGACTTCCTCGGAACCAGGTTGGAATCTCGGAAATACCTTTTGACTTGTCAATCACCTGAAAATGAAGTTAACAGCAAATGACAAAGTGTACCATGTTATAAATAATCCACTTTCATTGCAGAATTTGAATCATACTTATCAGAATAATACAACACTAAATCTGAATATAAAGATAGGACTGCTCAATGTGATACAAATAAAATGTCATAGTGAAATGTTATGTTATTGTACTGTTTGCTTTGCCTTCTAGGTCAAAGAAAGTCCAGCATTCACATTTTACAAAAACTTTAAAATATTCCATTTGGACACATTTCTACAAGAACAAAACAACTTTCCTTAATCCTTACACAAATTTCTTGCATAGAGCTAGTTGTGAAGTGAATAACTTGAATAAAGAACCATACCACTTATCAGAACTGACTATAGTCAACACTGTACTGTGATACCTCTGTATAAGACTGAGAGTGTAAACAGTCACACCACTTATCAGAACTGTCTATAGTTAACACAGTACATACCTCTGTATAAGACTGAGAGTGTAAACAGTGACATCACTTATCAGAACTGTCTATAGTTAACACATTATAAATACCTCTGTATAAGACTGAGAGTGTAACAGTCACACCACTTATCAGAACTGACTATAGTTAACACAGTACATACCTCTGTATAAGGCTGAGAGTGAATGACATCCGTAAACAGCCAAACTTCTTCCCAGAACTGACTATAGTTCTCACAAGACCATTTATGAAATTCTCTATAGGTCTCTGTAAAACAAGTACAGTGTATCTTATGATACATGTATATATGTAATAGTCAGTAAATCAAAATAGATAAATCTGCATGTAGATCAACTGTCTTTTTTCTTTATTTAGATAAATGTTCTCAGAATGAGATACAGCCTTTATTATTCGTAACTGCAGTCAGTGTAAAATGTTAACTTTGTGACCCGGGGAAAGTGGGGGGGGGGGGGGGGGGGGGGGGGTTGTCGAGCCTCGCTCATGTCTTAGCCTGGTCCAACCTAACACATAGAGATAAGTGTTGCAGTCTTGAGCAAGGTACATAGCTATAAATATATGGCCTTTCACCCTCAGTTGATGTATCAGTAGAAGTGAAAATTCCCAAAGGGACTTTAAACGAGAACGAAGAACAAGAGGCCCATGGGCCACATCGTTCACCTGAGTCACCTTGGTCCATATCAGAAGATTTTCCATATCTATTTGCATGTAAAACCATAGTCCCTATTATGGACCCAAACCTACCCCTGGAGGCCATGGTTTTGCAAACTTGAATTTACACTATGTCAGAAAGCTTTCATGTAAATGTGAACTTCTTTGGCCCAATGGTTCTTGAGAAGAAGATTTTAAAGATTTTCCCTATATATTTGTATGTAAAACTTTGATCCCCTATTGTGGCCCCATCCTACCCCAGGGGGCCATGATTTTAAAAAATCTGAATCTGCACTATATCAGAAAGCTTTCATATAAATCTCAGCTTTTCTGGCTTAGTGGTTCTGGGAAGAAGATTTTTAAAGATTTTTCCTATATATTTGTATGTAAAACTTTGACCCCCTATTGTGGCCCCATCCGACCCCCGGGGGCCATGATCTTAACAATTTATAATCTCCACTATATCAGGAAGCTTTCATATAAATCTCAGCTTTTCTGGCTCAGTGGTTCTTGAGAAGAAGATTTTTCCTTTCAATTATATGTAAAATTGAGGCCCAATTCAATCCCCGGGGTCCATGATTTTAACAAACTTGAATCTGCACTATATAAAAAAAAAAACAAAACAAAAACAAAAAACAACAAACAAAAAAAAACTTTGACCCCCTATTGTGGCCCCATTCGATCCCCGGGGGCCATGATTTTAACAATTTAGAATCTGTACTATATCAGGAAGCTTTCATATAAATCTCAGCTTTTCTGGCTCAGTGGTTCTTGGGAAGACGATTTTAAAGATTTTTCCTATATATTTGTATGTAAAACTTTGACCCCTATTGTGGCCCCATCCGACCCCCGGGGGGGTCATGAATTTAACAATTTAGAATCTGCACTATATCAGGAAGCTTTCATATAAATCTCAGCTTTTCTGGTTCAGTGGTTCTTGGGAAGAAGATTTTTAAAGATTTTTCCTATATATTTGTATGTAAAACTTTGACCCCCTATTGTGCCCCCCCCCCCCCATCCGACCCCCGGGGGCCATGATTTTAACAATTTAGAATCTGAATTATATAAGGAAGCTTTCATATAAATTTCATCTTTTCTG